>NW_014542732.1:889601-897441 GCF_000741045.1 Vigna radiata var. radiata
TAAAAATGCATGATTTCAAGCTAATTCTAAGCCATAAAGAGTGTGATTTAATATCAAAATTAAGTATGAAAATAACTGTTTTTCAACCGTTATCAATGTTGTATGTACATGCAGGGAAATGTGTAATACAGTGAGGGTACATGTGACATTTCAGTCACAATCCCTCCAAATCTCTTCAAAGTCTCTTCAAAGTTGCGGGTGATGAAAAACGATGCTATCCCGCAAATCTTTGCAATTTATCACTCGCAAATCCTCTCATCTGAACACGAGTATATTCACAATTCATCGCTCGTAAAACTCTCTGAACAGTAAATTCACCTCAAGTGAACACACCTTGTGAACACACCCTTAGAGAAGTGCTTATTTAAATGGTGTAGTAAGAGAAAAATGGGAGAGAAGTTTCATTCCTTGGGAAGATTGCATGAATAAAATGATGGGTAGTGAAGTGATGAAATTAATGGAGCCGTGGGGCCACATGAGGGAATAAAAGAAATTAAAAGAAAAGTAAGAGTAATGGTTGGTGATGTACGTGGTAGGAAAAAAAGGAGGAGAGAGGTTATGTGGGTCCACTTAAGTTGTATATATAATTTATGTTATTTTAGTAGTTTTGGGTGTTAGTTATTAGAAAGGGATTGTGTGTAGTATATATACTTTTTACATCTTATTTTGGTTGACTATTTTTGGATGTTGTGATTGACTTGTCACTATTTTAATAATTGTTTTATCATTGTATTAAGAATGTTTAGTACATATAAGTTTCCGTTTGGTTATGTGAATACGATATTGTTTATTTCTCACGAAGCATGACTTAAAGTTTATTGCACAACATTATAAATGGTTATGGTGGTATCAAAAGTATGTGGTTACTAAGTAATGAAGTGTGATTCAAGTTGAAATCCAAGTTCCATCTATGTAGAATCTCTCGGTAAGATTCTTAGTGTTTTAGAATGAAAGTAGGAGCTCAGTGTTGGGGGTTATCCTGAAACTCCAATGGTCAATCAAGCTCACCTAGAGAGATTGAACCATGTGGTGAGGAGTAGCAGGAGGTTTTAGTCTTGGGGGCTTTCAGTATGCCTCAAGACGCGAAACAGGCTAACCTCGTGAGTGTGGCAGGGTGGGGAACCCAAGTTTCATAAGTCACCACGAGTGCAAGACCCGCCATAGCTCGACTATCTTTCTGAAGTCCGAACGAGTCAGGTTTAGTATTCAACGTGTTAGGATGTATGCCTTGATCTCTTTGATTAAAGTTAACCTTTGTATATTCTATGTTTGACAAATTATATGCTTTTTATATAATTAGTTCACCCTTGCATTTGCTTGTTGTGTTGTGCCATGTTGTGTGTGCTTTCCTGTTGCAATGACCATCCACTTGGATGTGAGCAGAGGAAGGAGAGGTTTCCCTAGAGCGTGTCTTGGAAGAAAATGAAGATGATGCAGCTTAGTTCACCAAGGCCACCTGTTTTGCCTTGTTCCTTAGGGCTTATTGGCTCTTTTATGTTCTTTTGAAACACTTTAGCTTAGTCTATTTTTAAATACTTTCTAGCACCTTAAGTTTTAAATTTCCAGTATTATTTTAAGGATGATTGTACTCCTTTATACCTTAAGTTACATCTCTAACTACTTTCCAGTATTATATGTGGTGACGTCTTATTATTATATGCGTGTCATATATTATAAGTATATTATAAAGATGTCAGATATTCCATGGTCTATTATGTTTATAATGACATGGCATATCCATTTAGTTTTTACATTTTTGTTTTTAATTGTTCGTGATTTGAATCAACTTGGACGAGGAAACTATGTGGTGGGGGTTTTGAACACTTGCCATGAAGCGGACTGTAAAACATTATCATGTCTTATTTTAAAAAAAAATTATATCATAAAGTGCATCTCATTGTGCAAATAACTTAAATGCATTTTCGAATAATAATGTATTATTATTCAATTTTACAAATATAGCATCCTTGTATTGATTATGAATTATTCCTATGTTTTACTCTCATACAAGTCAATTACTTTTATTGTGAATTATTTTTGAAATAAAAAAAAATATTGTGGATCGTATGGTCAACTATAATTTAAAAGGTGATAATAATTTAAATGGTCAACCACTGAATAATGTTAGAGTAGATTGATTGATCATGAATGAGATTGATTGGTGAATAATGTCAGAGTAGATTAACTTTAAAACTAATGAACTTAAGAATAAAGTATTATTATCTACTATTGGACCATAATCAAGCCAACCTTAATTAAAAACTTACCCCAAATATAAATAGAAGTTTAAAATAAGAAGATAAGTAATGTATATTTACAGTTTCATTAATTGTTAACCGTTAAAAGGTGAGCTAACTTTCAAAATGCCTTATATAAATACACTATGAATGATTTTCACTAATAAAGACTCACTTTATGATAACTTTTCAACTTCAAACAACACAACATAACCTGACTTGAGCTTGATCCATACCTAAAACGGTACTTATATTAAATAAAAATAAAAATATAACCCAAACAATTTAATAACTTGTAATTTAAAAATCTTTGAAAACAAGGATATATAGCATGTGGCAACATATATCCTTTTTGTTATATCTGTAATATAATTATTGATTTCCTATTTATCTGGGCAGAAATCTAAATTCACAATTGTTTATTAAAGAAATACAAGTTCATAAACTTTATAGATATTTACAGTTATCATAATTGATTTAAGTCCTACAGTGAAAATAAAATATTTCAAATCATCATATATTACAATAATATTTATATATTATTTTATATGTTATTTCTTTCTATTAAATTTGAAAAATTAAATTATTTATTATAAACAAAAGTTGAATTATTTATTACAAATAATAAATAATGACTTTTTTTTCACACAATATCATTTTTTGTTTAATATATTTCAAACTTATGCGTTATATTATAAATAAAACTTCTTTTTATTATTAAATATTAAATATAATTAAAAAAAATACCCGTACATTGCACAGTGGTACAAAAATACTAGTAAGTATAAATGTAAGAATCTCTCGTTATTTTGTTTAAGTTATGTTGATTTTAGAAAATAGATTTGAAAAAGAAGAAATAAATAGATTTGAAGGGATTTGAGAGTGAATTTATAGTTGTTTTTTTAAAGAATTTGTGAGTGTATTCATCGTTGTTTTTTTTCTTTAAAAAATTTAGAGATGAGTAATATTGGATTTAAAAATAAAATTTGTAAAAATTAATTTACGACTTGAGATTTAATTGGTGAAAATTGAAAATTATTAAAATACTCTTAATAGTAAAAATAATATAAAATGTAATTTTTAATATTATAATTGTAAAAATTATTATAAGAAAAAAAATAAAAATTAATTTTTAATATGAAAAAAATGTATTATTATTATAATGATAATAATAATAATTATTATAATAGCAATAATAATAATAATAATAATTATTATTATTATTATTATTAATGAAAAACATGAACCAAGAAAACTTGATAAGCATATTTGAAACCACTTATACCTATATGAATTATACATATGTATTCATAAAACAAAATAGTGTAGCTTGAAGTACAGAACCGAATATAAATTGTTAGAACTGGATGTAAATAGTTTAGAATGAGATACGAGATAGTTTGAATGGGTTCCATCACTTGTATTTTACTTTTTGGAAAATGGTATTTTAACACCATTTTTTGATACCATTTTGATACTGTACACGTGTCAAAATGTGATTGGACGATTTCAAATTAAAAAAACAAACTTTGGTTTTTTTCTTCTAAATATACTCCTGTCTCAAAATTAACACGTGTACAGTATCAAAATGATATCATTAAATGGTGTTAAAATATCATTTTCCTCAATCATTTATTCATTTCTGACACTTTTCATCTCAGTCATGGCTATGATGTCTCCTCACTCCCACAATTCGCACATTGTGCTCATCCTCATCACCTGCTTCTTTCGTCATAAATTCTAGATCAAATCAATCACACGCATAAATTTTTTAATCATAGCAAAATTAAATTTCATAAGTCCCAATTGAAAAGTCTTACTACACCCTACTTTTAATTTGAACTTGTCCTCCTACAAGGAATTCTAAAATTGAAAAGTCATATTCAGTTTTGTAAACTCGTTTTTAGAATACACGATTTCTTTGTATAAAATTGTCATCCTATTACTTGACTAATTTATAACTCGTAATATTTTTAATTTGTCTATTTACGTAATTTATTAAAAATCCGCACCCTGGTGATAAAAAACAAATCGACATTATTTGTATACAAGCACCTTAATACAATAACATAAAATAACCACAGTATAACAACATAACTATAGTTTTCAGTATGATTAATTGATCTCCTCTAAACAGCACAACTTCACATCCTTATTCGGTACAAGACAACAATTGCTATAAATAGAAACATCACCTAAAATTGACAGGTTAGATTTATATGAATTTCATCAGTTTAAACTGAATAAATCAATGCATCACATTCGGCTGATGTAGTAGTGAATATACAACCAGATGTAGATAAGAAAATGTTTCTTACAAGCAATGCATCAGAGTGGCTAAACCAGCAGTGAACTCCAAGAATGCCTTAACTTGTTTTTCTTGCAAGACCTTCGTCACAGATGCTCATAGATGTTATATATAATGTTGAAGAAGACTAAACAACATTGACTAAGCAAAAATAGCCAATGGAAGATATGAAGATAAAATCCCTTTCTTCCTTCTTTCTTCTGTTTCTCATAGCCATTACTCACACACATGTTTGTTTAGCAGAATGTGATAACGTGAAGGACTATTGCCCTACAAGTACGAAACCCCAAAAGCAAGTCATATTCATCAATGGCCTCTCCTGTGAGAACCCAGATAACACAAGTGCCCATGATTTCAAGAGCAATGAATTAAGCAAACCTGGTTCCAGGGACGATTTTGGTGCCCTGGTTAAAATTGTTACTGCTTCAAAGTTTGTGGGGCTGAACACTCTTGGCCTTGCGATTGGTAGAAGTGACATTGAAGTGGATGGGCTTGTGAACATCCACAATCATCCCAGAGCCACTGAGATGGTCTATGTGAACCAAGGTAGGTTGCTGGCTGCGTTTCTCAACACCCAAAACCAGCTCTTCCAAAACACTCTCAATGCCGGTGACGTCTTTGTCATTCCCAAGGGCTTGTTCCATTTCTTCCTCAACCGTGGTGAACAAGTTGCAACTTTCTTTTCAGTCTTCAACGCCCAAAATCCAGGGCTAGGATCACTCTCTCCCCAACCTTCTCAATCGGTTCAGAAGATAAAGATCAAGCTCAATTCACTCTCTCACTCACAATTTCATGCTGATACTGATTTCACTTTGGAGTTGCTTGATATCGTTTCTGACCATTTGTAATTAAGAAAGCTTTTGAAAAGAAAGTTCACACTTCCAATGGAATGTTACTTATATAAAAGGTTTAAAATTAGTAAACTAATATGAAGTCGTTGTAGTATAGTGGTAAGTATTTCCGCCTGTCACGCGGACGACCCGGGTTCGATCCCCGGCAACGGCGGCGCTTTAATCATTTTAAGAATTTGTTTTTTACTATGTAAAGTGTTAATTTGAATTATGCGTTAATACATGTTAATGTTTTAGTTCTAGACAGTTGATTCTTTTTTTCTCAATTAAAATAATATACTTTATTACTGTAGCAAAAAGTGTTCTGCGTAAAATTATTTAGTTATGCACTGTATATCTAATTTTTATTATAGTAGTAACAAAAACTTAAATAGTCTAAACTAATTTTTGATAACTATTTGACAATGTCAGCCAAATATTGGTTCATTTTAATTTATTTTTTAAATCGAAAAATTTATGTAAAACCTTTTGGTTCATCACCCAAAACAATAAATATATAGCTGTCTAACTAAGAAAAAAGTGATGACAATAATAGAAAAGTTTTAACGTTGATCTTAGATTACATTATACGCACAAAATTAGATTAACTGTAGTAACTGCCAATACTAGAAGAAGAACCAACGGTTGGAGAACTACGACGATAAAATGGTAGAAATTGTTTCTCTCCAGCACTTGAGCACACCTTTGAAGATGCACTGAATGAACTCCAAGGAGTTGGTTTCCTCTCAACATTCACCGTCACATTGTAAAAATAAATTATCATTAACTTGATGCAGAGAACGATGTATTATATGTGTACTCACGAAACAAAATAATTAAGCATAATAGACATATTTACAACATAAATGAACAGAAAATGAGTTATACCAATAAGATAAGAAATAAGCACCATAGTCATATACAAAACAAATGAACGATAAATGAGTTGTACCAAGAAGATAACAAAATAATTAAGCACAATTTACAACACAAATGAACAGAAAATGAGTTAAGAAAATAACAATACCTGTTATTGTAGTGGCTTTCAGTTCCTTGCTGGCTCCAAATTCTCTCTATCACAATTTCTTCTTTCTCTAAATACTTCTCTTATGTTAATCACTCTCCATCTACTCTATTCATTTTATAAACAAAATGAGTGGTTGATTCAATGCATCAATGTTTGCAAAGTGAGTTAAACTAACTGCTGCAGCTAAGTTTGATATAGTATGCTCTAACTGATTGAGATTTGATGCACCACAATGTCAAAGCCATGCTCTTCTAATTATAAACTTAATGGAAGAGTTCATACCCTCTCATTTTTCCAATTTCCATTAATAACATATAATCTTGACAAGGTTGTCCGCAAGAGCATTGCCAATTTGACATATATATTCATACAGTGATTTCTGATCTGTTGCTGATTAGTGATCAATCTTGCTCTCTTTTGGGCTACAAATCAGATTTACTTCTTTGTATTTCAAATTCTAATAAACTTATTTTGCATCCTAGTATGACGTGGAAATTTGGATGTCCTTGTCACGTTACTTGATTCTGAATAAAATTACGCTTATTTCTGTTTTGAATAAAACAAATCTGATTAATTTTTGAGAACGTGACCCCACTTATCCTACGATGAAATTCTTTGTTTGATTAATGGCTTCAACTTGATCAGCATTTGAATTTGTAAAATGAATCAGAATATTGGATACAAGTAGTTAAGACATTCATGTAACTGTAATATGAGTAAATTTGGCTAGAAATTGTTCAGAAAAAGTCATTTGTCTTGAATATTCTTAAATAATGAGAATCATGTTGAGAGGAAAAACAGAGAAGCAAAGAATGATCTGTGTATTATCTTAATTCTGCATAATGCAGATACAAATATTTATACATCAAGATTATAACAGAATTAATTATAATTCTATCTAATCTATCAGCTATATGCACAGAATAATAATAAACAAAAATAATAACAAACAAAATCTTAAAACCTAAAAAGAAGGATATCAAATATTAAATCAAATATTAAATCCTAACAGCCCCCCTCAAGCTGGAGAATGAATATCAATCATTCCCAGCTTGGAAACCAGAAATTTGAATGCTGCTAGAGAAAGTCCTTTGGTGTAGATATCAGCTAACTGGCATGCAGAAGGAATCGGTAGTAGTTTAAGTAAACCAGAAGAAAGTTTTTCCCTTACAATATGACAATCTATTTCAATGTGTTTCGTGCGTTCATGAAAAACTGGATTTGCAGCAATATGAAGGGTAGATTTGTTATCACAGAACAAGACTGCTGGTTGTTGAAAGGTGACGTTAAGATCCTTTAGAAGAAAAGTTAACCATTGAATTTCACAAGTAGCTGTGGCAAGAGCTCTGTATTCAGCTTCTGAGGAACTTTTGGATACAGTGGCTTGTTTCTTCGATTTCCATGAAATAAGTGAAGAACCAAGATAGATAGAGTAACC
>NW_014542732.1:900661-903292 GCF_000741045.1 Vigna radiata var. radiata
ATTATCTTAATTCTGCATAATGCAAATACAAATATTTATACATCAAGATTATAACAGAATTAATTATAATTCTATCTAATCTATCAGCTATATGCACAGAATAATAACAAACAAAAATAATAACAAACAAAATCTTAAAACCTAAAAAGAAGGATATCAAATATTAAATCAAATATTAAATCCTAACAAATATCCTGATTCATTTTTCATTCATATAATAAAAAAATAAATTTTTAATTTATAGACTAGAATTTAACTTTCCAATTCCAAACCTTAGGTCTACTATTTATTATTATCAAAGCACAGTAATTATCACTAAATCCTCGTCTTTCTATTCTAAAAATCTTAACACAATAACTCTCATTTAACTTTATTCAAAATATTAACTTTCATTTAATATTTATTCAACAAAACTCCTAACATAAACTTATATGTTTATTTTTTTTTTATCTTTATGTTCTTTTCGGCATTGATGAAAAACACTATCCATATTTGTGACTTAATCTTGACTTGCCACATGAATTGAAGAGTTATCATGAAAATATACTCAAACATATTTCTAATGTAGTTCTAAGATCTCTCTCAAATATTATTGTTCTTACAATTTTGAAACATCTCACTCAAGTTTCGAACACGGCTCAATTGATTCCACTAACAATGTCTTTCTTGGATTGATCCTTTACTGGAATGTTGACTGCTTAGAAATAAAACTAGCACTACTTGCTTTCGAAAACTAAAATCAACCATAGGAATGGGTAAATGGTTATTGTTAGATGATCCAACAATATGTGCATCCTCTCAACACCAGATTCAATCTTGCCTTGTTCGTTTTCTTGAACTCTTTGATCACTTCCTCAACATCAAGCTTAAGACAAATTTCCCAAATGATCTTTAAATCCAAATTGTGCATCTTGTTTTTCTTCATTTCAACTCTAGCAATCAACCATCCGAGCTTGTCCTTTAAATATGACTTGGTCTTTCATGTGAGCCAAGTAACCTTTTCTCCACGAGTTGTCCTATGCTTTGAATGTTGTTCTTGGGATTTGGTACGCATTACATATCTCTAATCAATCTAGCTCGATCATCATTTTGTGATTACCAAATTGCTCCTTTTAGTACAAGCTTTGAAGGATCTTCAAATTATGCATATGAATTCAATCTTTGACAGGTCTTTAAAGAGATGCTCGTCTCCGAACATGTGATTACTTGCACCCACGTCAAGATATCATATTGAGTTTAGATTAACATCTGATTTGTCAAGATAGGTGTGATCGACACTCGAATTGTCAATAAAATTGAGATTAGTATTCGATCAGTCAATATTAGTGAAATTAGTACCGAGCTTCTTGTCATCAGCAACAATTTTTCTTTCTCTTGAACATCTTTTGTGAGAAAAAGTTGGTCATCTCTTCCCCTATTCCCGAATTAGCAATCTTTGGCATAATGTATGATCTTACCACAATTTGCAACATTTGAAGCACTCACCATTTGAGTTGCTTAGCAACTAACCTCCTCTCTCATGACCTTGTCCTCTTTCCATGCCAATTTTTTTAAGTAAAGTGTTCATTTTCTTCTTTCAATCATGTCATCTACCATCATGATTGTTTCCTTTACCACCTTAACCTTGAGTGTTTTGAACATATAATGCCTTGTCATCTTTAATTGATGCCTTCATTTGGAGTGCTTCTCAATTGATTTCCCTTCTTCTTCGTTTGCTGCTCGTGCGCCTCAAAAGAATTGACAAGTTATTTTATTGTAAGGTTGATAGGTCCTTTAATTCTTCAATTGCACATATGACATTCTTGAATTCGTTGGTCAGTGACCTTAAGTTCTTCTCCACAACTTGGTTAACAGGTAGTTTTTTTTCATTTATACTAAATTGGTTCACTACAGTTTCAACCTGAGTGACGTACTCAGAAACTACTTTTGGTTTCATCATTCTCAAACTCTCCAACACAACCATGAGTGTTTAAAGTCAAACCTGCTTCACTCAATCATCTTCTTTGCACACCTTCTTCATAATATCCTTCTTTTAAAATTTTAGTACTTACTATCTTCTCAAAAAAATACTCATTAAAAATTTAATACAACACATACATGTTGTCTTGCCCTTCATATATCGTGCTTTCAATGCATTATTTTATAATGTTATTAGATTTGTAATGCTTATCAGTTATACATAATCTAAATTATCTTGAAAATTGCTTTCATCTGGATAATCCAATTATCATAATTTAATTACAACATTATATGTACAGTTTAATTTAAAAATTACATGTGAAAGTTGTGTAGTTTTATTTTCATTCATTATCCATGAAAGTTCTCTTCAATTGTGATTAACATGCATGCATTGGACGTAAGAGAAATATGTTTCTCTTTATAATCTGGAAATATGAACATAATGTTCAATAAGAAATAAAAAATTTATTATCATTTGCATAATGAACATTGTTTATTTATTGCTTTTACAAAAGTAGTATAGGTTTAACTATAAAAAGACTCTGGATGACAATCAATGGGGATAAGTAGTGAGTATCTTCATATTGCTATATTTGAATGATAAGATTATATATATATATATATATATATATATATATATATATATATATATATATATATATATATATATAT
>NW_014542732.1:904547-913031 GCF_000741045.1 Vigna radiata var. radiata
CATTCTTTTCATTAATTCCATCTAGTTTCACCATGTTCATGGTGAACTAAACCCATTGTTGTTGGGGAACAATGTAATCTTTTGAAACTCTCTTATATCGAAGTTCTTTTTTTATTCACATGCTTGTATTATTAATAGTTTAAGTTTTCTTATCCGATTATCATGCTTGCATCGTTTAACTCATTCGGTGTATTGATCCTTGATTTTGTCGATATGGGAATGTACGAGGAAGTCTCGAACTGATAGGAATTATCTTGGTTAAGCAATACTACCTAGGAATAGGAGTAGGATGGCCAATTGCTTTAAACTTCTGTTTTTCATGCTTATTGGTAACTTAGGGAGACTACGAATGGTAAACTAGTAATTAATAATAGGCTCTCGTCGTCGAGGAATCGGGTTTTGAGTAGATTAGATAACTGCATGACATTGATAATTAAAGCGAATTTAACAAGAATAGTAGATATAGGAGAATGGATAAAGATGAAATTGTAAACCCCAACAACTCCATTAATTCATAGTCTTTGTTGTCAGTTGATTCAACTTTGCATTTGCATGTTTAAATTCTGTTTTTGCATCAACTTTACAAATTATTCTTCTTTTAAGTCTTATAAAATCAAATCACATGAACGTCTAGGCCACTAAGTCTTTTGGGAGAACGATATTCGGTCTTACCGTTTATATTACTTGATAACGATCTGGTACACTTGTCAAGGGCTTAACAAGTTTTTGGCGCTGTTACCGGGGACTCGTGGTTTAACTTCTCTAGTAGTGTGAATTGGATTAAATTTGACTTGATTTTTATGTTTATTTTTATTTTTGTTCTAATAAATTTTTTCTAGGGTTTTGTGCTTAATGTTTGCAGGATGCAATTCAGACAAGAATTTGATTATATGGGCACTCAATTCTACCAAAATGATTTCAACCACTGATGGGAACCTCACTCATACATGGATCAAAGAAATTTGGGCGAGCTGCTGAGCAACAAACTACTCCACTCAGGGAGTACACAAATTCTAACGAACTTTTTCGAAGGATCATGAATATGGAAATATACCATGTCAAAGGTGTAGAGGAGAATATGAAGAGTAACAAACTCTTTTCGCAGGACATGGATATAAGTTTTTCTTCTCCTAGAAGCATGGAAGAGATGCAACAATATCACTGGCAGCAACAACTCTCTTTACCAACAGAAACATGGGAGGACGAGCAACAACTATGTCATCAGGTAGCTAATTTGACGGAACAAGTCAACATTTTTAATGAAAAGTTCGACAATTTTTGAAGAAGTACGATTCCAAGAGCTATGACGTTACCTTCAGGAATTTGGAGACACAAATTGGTTAGCTATCTAAAAGGGTGGAGGTCACAGAAAAAAAAATCAACTTGAGGTTAACATTGAAGTTAACCCTACAGAAGAATGTCAAGCCACTATCTTTGAAAGTGATAAGGTTGTTGAGGAGGAAAAGATAGAGAGAGATGTAGAGGAAGAAGAAACAAAAGAGTTGAGTGAGAGAGGGAAAGATAAGGAAAAAGAAAAAGAAGTGGTTGAGAGAAAAGAATAAAAGAGAAAATGTGTGAAAATAAAGAAAAAAAATAAGAGAAAAGAAAAAGAGACAATTGAGAGAAAAGAGAAGTGAGAAAAAGAGGAAGAGAAGAAAGAAGAAAAGATCATATGGAAAACCTCTTCCTCATCAATAGAAATATCATAAGAAGGAAAAGAAATCTAAGTGCTTTATGGAAATCTTCAAGAAATTGGAGATTAAAGTTCCTATAATTGATACTTGGAAACAAGTGTTTGGTTTTAGCAATTTTCTGAAGAAAAAGAAAACAATATTAAGCAAGGGGAATATCAACACCTACTGATGGGTGTTTGAACTTTACCAGGTCAAGCTAATGAAGTTAAAAGAACGCTTGCTGTGAGACAACTCAGTTTCTGAATTATTTATTTGATTTGATTTGATTTGATTTTATTTGATTTGATTTTATTTTATTTTATTTTATTTCATCTTATTTTTTTAGGTTATACGCTGCTTTTGATGGCAGAGATACCAGGAAGGTACACCTACTGATGGGTGATGATAAGGTTTGCATCTATTGATGGGTGCTAGAAAGATTTTGGGTCAGACTTGTGACGTTAAACAAGTGCTACCTGAGAGGCAACCCAGTTGATTATTGTTTATTTTTAATGCCTTGTTTAGTTGCATATTAGGATTGAGTGTTGCATATGAGAAGGGAAATGCATAAAATTTAGAAATTGGTTTTTTGGGCTTTTTAAAAGCTCGGCATTGGAAGCCCATTTGCACACTTTTTAACTTCCCTAGCATGTGCCCAAGCGTTCTCTATAGACCACAACACCTTGCTTTCACTTCCAAAAGCTTTCTAAGGGTTTTTTTCTTCACTTTTTCTCTTCACCCACTTACTTTAACTCCATAGTTCTTCAACTTGCTACAATTCCATTGTCAAAGTTTGGGGTTTTTGGTGAGAGCATTGCATTAGGAAGGCATTATCATCATTCAAGAGGCAATTGCAAGCATCTAGAGTATCTCCACCCAAGTAAGTCATGCAATTTCATTCATAGGGTTTCTAGAATTGAAAATTGATGAAGAACATGCGTAGAAGTACGATAAATTAGGGCTTTTGATTTCTATGCATGATTTGATGAAATAGAAACATTTTGCACGGATTAAATTGCATGAATATGTTCTGGAACTGTAACATTTGTGATTGGGTGGAGATTAGAACAGTTAGGAAGGGGTTTTTGCAAAAATCCCAACGCCACCGTTTAGCGTCAGTGAATGTTGGGCGTTCTGCGATGCCACCACCAGGCGGTAGGGAACGCTGAGCGGTGGGCGTCAGATTTGGTTTTTTTTTGGGCTTGAAATCTCTAATGCAGGTGGTACTAAGGGGGCCCTGTTTTACCCTTAGTGTTGTACAATGCCTAGAATTAAATGTTTGATGGTGTGTTAACCTTTAATTATAATTTGATTGGTCTTTTGAATTGTGTTTGATGTAGGAATGACATCGTCATCAAGAAGAGTAAAGACTAAGGGAAACAAGAGAAAGGAACCAGAGAGGCTTCCAAGATTTTATTCTCATAGATTCCTTTCTAGGAAACATGAGGAGCACTTCCAGACTGTGTACGAGAGGCGATTGTTGATGGAGAGAAAAGTCATATTCATCCCAGACTTGGCTCCTCAGTTTGGTGCGGAATTTGAAAGCAGAAACTGGGAAAAGCTGGCTATGTACCCTACACCAGCAAATATTGAAGTGGTAAAATAATTTTACACTAATGCTTTGTTTAGAGTAGTGCAGATGGAGAGGTACACTAGCTATGTTCGAGTGGAGATCATCAGATATGACCCTGAGACCATCAACAACTTCTTGGGAACGAAATGGGCTGACGAGCAGTGTCAGTTTGTACTGAACATCAGAGAGTGTTCAAACTATGATGATATTGAGAAGGTGCTTTGCATACCTGGAGGACACTTCTACAGAAACCCGAATGGTGTTCGCATCAACATCAAGAGGGCAGATCTGAAACCTCTGGTGAATATTGGATGGAATTTACTCATGACAACGTCCAACCCTATTCTCACGTTTCTGACATTGCTTTTCACAGGGTCATATGTATTTACTGCATGTTGAGGTAGTTAAATGTGAACATTGGCGAGTTGTGCTGCTATTGTGAGCAGCAGGACACCTTTGGGACATCCTTCCCTTATTACACATTTGTGCCAGCAGGCTGGGATGGATACTTCCATCCCACCGTTCGAGAGGTCTAGAAAGGCCATAGATGCCTCGTACTACAGACAACATTGTGGAGGTGATGAGGTGGCTGAACCAGTGCCTAGGAGACGTCCTAGGAGAGGAGCAGTTAGGCAGGATGAGCCAGCACACCATGCAGAGCCATTCTAGATGAGGTATATGTATATGTCCATGATGGAGGCTAGACTTGAGGCTCTTCGCAGAGGGTAGGTGGCCACAGCTGAGATGATAGTTGGCTTATATGACACACCACCGGTGCACATGTGGACTATGGACGAGTTCCATAGTGCTATGGCATAGCCACAGGAGCAGGCACAGGGCAGTTAATCTGGGGCAGCTGAAGCTCCAGTGGTGGATGATGATAAGGAAGATGATGCCTTTGAGGATGCAGAGGCTGGAGATGATGATGATGATTCTGATGACAGCATGAGCTGATTTGACATCTACTGATGGATGTCATATGTAGAAGAGCAAGGTTTATTTTTCTTTTTCTTTTGTAATTTGAACTTGTAGTGTAGGTTTGTGTGAACTTGTCTGAACATCTTATTTTATTGTGGTTTGACTTGTTTTAATGCATGATGAGTATGCTTGGTAATGTTTGATGTGGATGATGATTGAGATTGCTATATATGCTTCTATACAGGTGAATTGTTCATAAGCTGTGTGAACAGGTGTATGATGAGTTATGATTGTGGTTATGATGCTAAGCAGGATGTATGACTGAATGATTATGTAAGCACAATTGAGTGAGGTTTTGAGCTTCAGAGTATTTGTTGATATATTTGTTATCCAATTGAAATCATGAATGATATTTCCTGAATTTGTATGATTGATTGAATTGCATGCTTATGTCATATGATCAATGCCATTTTTGGAAGCCCTTACTTAGCCAAATTTTTTCCCAAAGTAAAGATAACCATGTGTTCTACCCTTTTTGAACCTTAGCCTGAGACACTCTGGAAACCATGTTGATAAAAATCTTTACCTTGAGTTATGTTGAGAAATATTCTATGGTATTGATAAAGGTTCAAGTTTGGGATTGATGGGGAAGTTGAAAGGCAAAAGAGAAAGCATTGAGTAAAATGTGTTGAATGATAAAAGCATGAGAAGAATAGAAAATAAAAGAAAAGAAAAGCATGAAAGATAAAGCTCAATGCAAAAGAAAAAGGGAAAAGTTGGGAATGAGTAGATTGGTTGAAAGAGAGTTGTGCTTGAACTATGAATATCGAATAACTCTCTTAACTCAAATATTTTGTGATCTAAAAAAACCAATGTTTCTTGTTAGCCCAGCCACGTTATAAGCCATGAAAAAGTCCTTGTGATGACATATGTGTGTAAGAATGTTGGTTGTATTAGATGAAAGTCAATTTTGTTGCATGTGACAAGAGGATAGTAGAGAGAAGAGTGACCTCCTTAAACACTTGAGTGATTGAGTGAAACACTTTGCTTGGAAAGGATTGATGACTTTCATGATTACATTTGTGCTTAGTGGATTGGTCATTCATAAAAATAGCATCTGTTGGAAAATATGTGATTATATGAGCAATCTGTGAACTTGAATGAATTGAAGCATGTTTGCATCTTCATTGGATTCCATTGCAAAGCTGAATTGAGTCATTACTTGTTATGAAAAGATATGTTTTGAAAAGTGTTGAACCATTTTGATGATAGGTGGAAGGTCAAGTTTTGTTTTGTTTGCTTGAGGACAAGAAAAGTTCTAAGTTTGGGATTGTCATAACGGTCTAAAAACCGTTATTTTTATACATTAATTTGATATCAAAACACAACCTTTATGACCTAGAATTACCTTGAAATCATGCATTTTGTTTAAGTTAGTGAAAAAGAGAGTCAAAAGTGGTTTTAGAGATATTATAATTGGTTTTATATTTTTTTGACAGGATTTTGCGAGAATTGAATGATGAAGATGAAGAAGGAAGGACTTGGAATAGAAAAAGGAGCAGAAAAGATGAAAAAGAGGTTCAACGACCACTGCCCAGCGCTAGCCTAGCGTCGGGCATCCATGACGCAGACCGCTGAGCGTCAGGAACCGCTGAGCGTCCAACGTTGCCACCGTTAAGCGTTAACTAGCGCTGAGCGCCTAAATGAATGGGCCTGGCCGAAAGTCTGATACTTTTTTGGCCTATAAATAGACCCAGTGCGATTTCAAAAGTAATCTTTTGACAATCAGAGATGTCCAAAGCTCTTCTTCAATCCTTGGAGGCGGTTTTTGGATGCAGGAGCTCCGAATCACCAATTCTAGGGTTTATTCTTTCATTCTTTTCATTAATTCCATCTAGTTTCACCATGTTCATGGTGAACTAAACCCATTGTTGTTGGGGAACAATGTAATCTTTTGAAACTCTCTTANCATTCTTTTCATTAATTCCATCTAGTTTCACCATGTTCATGGTGAACTAAACCCATTGTTGTTGGGGAACAATGTAATCTTTTGAAACTCTCTTATATCGAAGTTCTTGTTTTATTCACATGCTTGTATTATTAATAGTTTGAGTTTTCTTATCCGATTATCGTGCTTGCATTCGGTGTATTGATCCTTGATTTTGTCGATATGGGAACGTACGGGGAAGTCTCGAACTGATAGGAATTCTCTTGGTTAAGCAATACAACCGAGGAATAGGAGTAGGACGACCAATTGCTTTAAACTTTTGTTTTTCATGCGTTATTGGTTACTTAGGAAGACTAGGAATGGTAAACTAGTAATTGATAATAGGCTCTCTTCGCCGAGGAATCGGGTTTTGAGTAGATTAGATAGCTACATGCCATTGATAATAAAGTGAATTTAACAAGAATAGTAGATATAGGAGAGTGGATAAAGATGAAATTGTAAACCCCAACAACTTCGTTAATGCATAGGCTCCGTTGCCAACTGATTCAACTTTGCATTTGCATGTTTAAATTCTGTTTTTGCATCAACTTTACAAATTATTCTTAATTTAAGTCTTATAAAATCAAATCACATGAACGTCTAGGCCACTGAGTCCTTTGGGAGAAAGATATTCGTTCTTACCGTTTATATTACTTGATAACGATGTGGTACACTTGTCAGGGGCTTAACAAGTTTTTGGCGCCGTTGCCGGGGACTCGTGGTTTAACTTTTCTAGTAGTGTGAATTTGATTAAATTTGACTTGATTTTTATGTTTATTTTTATTTTTGTTCTAATAAATGTTTTCTAGGGTTTTGTGCCTAATATTTGCAGGATGAAATTTGGACAAGTAGATTTCCAATTGTGTGCCCTATTGTGGCAATTTATGGAACCCCGACTTTTGATATCTCTTAGAGCCTTCAAAACATGTCACTCTTTTTGGAAGAAGGCTCAAAGCATTTATGCTAATGATATTCAACCTCTCTATGATACAACAAACAAGCTTGCATGTCTCAAAATGACAGACCATGATATGGTCTCCTTCATGACTGAAGCCTAAGTAGCCGTGGAAGAGTTGAGAATGTTCTTGGAAGTAGAATCTTCGAAAGACATTAAGAAGAAGCTTGACAAGTATTATATGGTGATGATCCTCCGTGCTTTACATCCTGATTTGAATCGTATCAGAGATCAACTCCTGACAAGTCATGAGGTCCTTTCCTTGGAAGCCTTGACCACACGTCTTCTTCGTGTTCCAGTACCTCAATCTCAAGAAGCTCCTAAAACAATGGAACCATCTGTCATGGTTGCCACGCGAGCAAGAGGAGGACGGGGCACTAGAGGAGGAGGACGTGGAGGTCGGGGACGTCCACAATGCACATACTGTAAGAGGGTAGGTCACACCTAAGAAAACTGCTACTCCTTGAATGGTTTTCCTTCAAAAATAGCCAATATCTCTAAGGTTGAAACTCCCACTTCCTACTCCAAGTTCACTGAGGAAGAGTATCAAGAGTATCTGCGATTAAAGTCTAACAGCTTGGCGCAATCATCTCAATAAGTACATCCATAGCTTGCATTTCTCAATCCATGGAAGGTCAAAATTCATGGGTAATTGACTTGGGTGCTTCTGATCACATCTCTGGTAATACCTCATTGTTCTCAACCCTTTCCCTCTAAGAAAAACCCCATTTCATTACCCTTGCAAATGGCTTTAAAACTTGTTCCGAAGGAGTCGGCCAAGTCTCCCTGTCTCCCTCTCTGACTCTGAAATCTGTTCTTTTTGTCCCTAACTGTCCATTGAATTTATATTCCTTAAGTCAGTTAACCAAAATGTTACATTGTTCAATAACCTTTGGTTCAAAATCTTTATTTATACAGGAGCGTGGCTCGGGGAGACAGATTGGAGAAGGATATGAAGTTGGAGGTTTATACCATTTTGAATCTCGTCCACAGGTATCCTGTGTTGCATCTTTTCCCCCTAAGTTGTTACATGACCGATTTGGCCATCCTGACTTGTCAAAGTTAAAAAAATGTGTCTTGAACTTAGTGGTCTTCAGACTTTAGAATGTGAGTCTTGTCAACTAGGAAAACTTGTTAGATCTGTCTTTCCTAAAAGGTCTCGATCAATGTGTAATTCTAGTTTTTTTTTATTCATTCTAATGTTTGGGGAGCTAGTCGCGTCTCTTCTTTTGGTTTTTAGGTATTTTGTTACATGATGAGTATTCTATATGTACTTGGGTTTATCTAATGAAAGATCGCTCTGAATTGTTACTCATCTTTGTTAGAATCGCTGCAATGGAATTATTAGCGTGGAACAAACCAAGAGGGGGGGTGAATT
>NW_014542732.1:915301-917272 GCF_000741045.1 Vigna radiata var. radiata
AAGGATTGAAATACCATTATCTTGTTGAAATTTGCAAAATCACTTGGAACAATTTGTGAATTTTCCAACACAGGAACCTTTGCCACATTGGTCCAAACATCATTGTCCAAGACAATGTCCACCCCTTTGACCCTTGTTGAAAAGATTCCATCACGAACCTTTAAGTTAAAATAGAATACCCGAACAAGATCGGGATAGTACCTTCCACGGAGTTCCATGATGTGTTGAACTCCTTGCTCAATTATAAGATTTGGAAAAGAAAAGTTGTGAGAGATATACCAAGCAAGATCAATGAACTTTTGCTTGATGAGCTTCCTTTCCTTCCAAAATTGTGAGAAGGATTGTTGATCTTGATCATCNGAGAGCCATCCTTCTACGGTAGCATCTCTTCTCCGAACATTATTTTCCGAAACTCCACTGGTTCTTCTCCTCCTTCTTCTTGAAGGTTCAGCCATTGAAATTGATGGAAGGCAAAGATTATGATGAATGAAAGGAGAAAGCAACAGGGATATGCTTAAAATTGGTTCAAGTATGGAAAGTGGGGACAAGTGGGGTATAAATAGGTTCAAGAAGGCTCCCCAACGTTCAGATTTTGGAGAATATAGTCGTTTATAGTCGTTTAGAGCCGTTGGCAACGGCTATAATCGTCAATGCAGCGCAGAAATTTTTAAAAAACTGTCTGGAGCGCTTTTAATCGATTAAAATGGGTTTTAATCGATTAATACTTGGATTAATCAGTATTAATCGATTAAATCATTTGTAAATGCATAGGTAACGCTTTTAATCGATTTACACATAGATTAAACACGGTAAACAACGAAAATTGCAATATTAAGCCCAAAAATGCCTATTTTACTATTTCTAATATGCCTAGATCTCTTCTAAGCTCAAAAAATCTATCCTTAGGCAATGCTTTGGTGAAAATATCCGCCAATTGATGCTTAGAGTCTATGAATTCCACTTCACAGTCACCTTTTTGGACATGATCTCTAATGAAGTGATGCCTAATTTCTATATGCTTGGATCTAGAATGCATGATAGGATTTTTGGTAAGTTTTATGGCACTTGTATTATCACACTTAAGTGGTATATGATCTAAATGAATATCATAGTCCTCTAATTGCTGTTTCATCCATAAGATTTGTGCACAACAACTACCCGCAGCAATGTATTCGGCTTCAGTGGTTGATAAGGCTACACAGGCTTGTTTCTTAGAGTGCCAGGAGACTAAGGAACTACCTAAAAAGTGACAGGTTCCACTAGTGCTTTTCCTATCTATCTTGCAACCTCCATAATCAGCATCAGAAAATCCTACAAGACTTGGCTCAGCTCCTGAGGGATACCATAACCCAAAAGACGTTGTCCCCTTAAGATATTTAAAAATGCGTTTGACTGTAGTAAGATGAGACTCTCTAGGGCTTGACTGAAACCTAGCACACACACATACACTTTGCATGATATCAGGTCTGCTAGCAGTAAGATATAATAGAGAGCCAATCATACCTCTGTATTTGGTCTGACTTACCTCTTTACCTGTCTCATCTTTGTCTAGGTAGCAGGACGTTCCCATGGGAGTAGATGCTTCTTTAGCATTGTTCATCTCAAACTTTTTGAGGATTTCCCTGCAATACTTGGTTTGAGATATAAAGGTTCCTTCCTCCATTTGTTTGATTTGAAGTCCAAGGAAGAAGGTGAGTTCTCCCATCATTGACATCTCAAATTCCCCCTGCATGGACTTAACAAAATTCTCGCAAAGAGTTGCGTTAGATGAACCAAAAATAATATCATCTACGTATACTTGAACAATTAGAAAATGTTTTCCAACTCTTTTAATAAATAAAGTTGAATCAACTTTTCCTCTGTTGAAATCATTTTCTACAAGAAAATTGCTAAGACGTTCATACCAAGATCTAGGTGCTTGTTTTAAACCATATAGTGCTTTCTTTAATTTGTAGATGTGATTTGGGTTTT
>NW_014542732.1:920742-946797 GCF_000741045.1 Vigna radiata var. radiata
GGTTCAGATCACAAGGATCCTACGTCCAGTCGCTTATCTCAAACAAGATAAACCTTTTTCACTATCACAAAACAATTACAAATATTAGTCACAGAGAAAAATAATTTGTAAGAGTTTAGAAATACCACCTCTCTTGAAACCACAAGAGATGAACTTACAAACACCTCCTTTAAATATTCACAAAGGATGACCACCTCCTTCGAATGCTTCAAGAAGGATGATTCTCTTTCAGGCACTTCCTCGGACACACCAAGGATGAGTAAGCTATTCCTCTGTCACCGCAGTAGCACTTTAGGGCTTTGCAGACTAGAGTTTCCTTAGCTTCAACAATCTCACAGAGTTCTCAAAGAGTTCAGAGGTTCTTAGCACAAGGGAAGAGTTNATTTTGAAATAAAGAGTGAGCCATCTTATAGACTCAGCCCAATACCCTTCCATTCTTCGAAAACAGGCCATCTAACGCATTTAATCGATTAACATAAGTATTAATCNATTAAAATGAGTACAACGGCTAGTTTTTCAAATCTGAAACACTCAACGGCTAGTGTTAATCGATTATTCTCAGGTTTAATCGATTAACTAATCGATTAAAACTTGCTTTAATCGATTATTACAGGGGTAATTGGGTTTTCAGTGCTAGCCTCGTTTTAATCGATTAAAACTGGGTTTAATCGATTAAAACAGCTTGTGGAAGATTCTCAATAAAAATAAATTAAATATGAAACACAAGAATCAACCCTAATACATATTTGAGCACTATTACATCAACTTTGATTATTATAAAAGCTTTANAAAATACAGAGATCTTCAATCCGTCTTTATGGATCTTGGCTTGTGCAAATCTGTTCATCATCAAAACTTCATCTTTTATTTTTGCTAACAATATGCACATCCTTTTTGAATAAAATCAAGAACCAATTTGGTCAAGCAATTAAAATCTTAAGAAGTGATAATGTTAAAGAGTATTTCTCATCCACTTTTTCTACACTCCTTAGCTCCCATGGTATTTTGCATCAATCCACTTGTCATCATACACCCCAACAAAATTATATAGCCAAAAGAAAAAATAGACACTTGGTTAAAACTGCTCGTACCCTTTTGCTTGGTGCTTATATTCTTGTTCATTACTGGGGGATGCCATCTTAACTGCATGTTTTCTTATTAATAGGATGCCCTCCTCCTCTCTCATTAATAAAGTCCTTTTCTCCATTCTCTTCCTAATGATCCTTTCTTTCACACCCCTCCTCGAGTCTTTGATTGTGTATGTTTTGTTCATGACATGTCTCCGAGGCTAGACAAGCCCTCCGCTCATGCGATCAAATGTGTCTTTTTGGACTATTCTCGACTTCAAAAAGGGTACCGGTGTTACTCTCCTGAAACCAAGAAGTACTACATGTCTGCCAATGTTAGATTCTTTGAACATACACCTTTCTTCTCTCCATCTGTTCAAGATGTTCATATCCTCCACCAGGTCCTTCCTCTTCCAGTGGTTAAGTTCAATGTCTCCAATGTCTCAGTCAATCCAAGTCATGCTCAAGGTCCTCCTGAACTTTCTCTCCACATATTGATATTGTCCGACACAATACCCCGATGGGTAGTCCTCTTCCAGAAAATGGTGGATCTCCTCCTTCAGATTCTTCTCCTTCACTGCCTCCTGCCACGCCTCCTGGTGAAGATGATGCTAGTTGGCTCATTGCTCTCAGAAAAGGTACTCGTTCCACTCGAAACCCTCGTCCCATTTATAATTTTCTTAGCTATCACAAATTGTCGCCCTCCTTTTATTCCTTTTTATCCTAAGTGTCTTCTGTGGTTATACCTAAAACTGTGAAAGAAACACTTGATAATCCTGGATGGTGACAAGCCATGATTGCAGAAATGCAAGCTCTTGACCATAGTAATACTTGGGAGCTTGTGCCACTTCCTTCGGGCAAAAAGACTGTTGATTGTCGATGGGTATATGCAATTAAAGTCAGCCCTAATGGTGACATTGATAGGCTAAAAGCCCGGCTAGTTGCAAAAGGGTACACTCAGGTTTATGGCCTTGATTATTGTGACACCTTTTCTCCTGTGGCCAAGATGACTACCATTCGCCTGTTCTTCGCAATGGCAACAATTCGTCATTGGCCACTTCGTCAATTGGATATCAAAAATGCCTTTCTCCATGGTAATCTTGAGGAAGAAGTTTATATGGAGCAACCTCCTGGGTTTGTTGCTCAGGGGGAGTCTGGTATGGTTTGCAAATTGCACCGACCTCTATATGGGGTCAAGCAATCACCACGTGCTTGGTTTGGAAAATTCAGCTCCATTGTTCAAAAATTTGGGCTAAAACGCAGTGAAACAAATCATTCAGTCTTTTATTATCATTCGTCTCTAGGGAAATGTGTTTACTTAATAATATATGTGGGTGATATAGTTATTACAGGAAATGATACTGCTGGAATATCTCAATTGAAGGAGTACTTGTGTAGACTGGTTGACAGTCCTATGGACCCAAATCAAAAATTAACAACAGAAGAAGGTAAGTTATTCTCAAACCCGGAGAGATATAGGAGGCTTGTTGGAAAACTAATCTATCTCACTATTACAAGGTCGGATCTATCTTTTGCAGTTGGAGTGGTGAGTCAGTTCATGCAAACTCCATGTGTTGGCCATTGGAATGCTATCATTCGCATTCTAAGGTATGTGAAAAAGGTTCCCGGGCAAGGGTTGTTATATGAAGAGAAAAAAAGCCTTCAGGTATCTGGATACTGTGATGCCGATTGGGTAGGTTCTCCGATTGTTAGATGATCTACTATTGGATATTGTGTTTTCCTTGGAGGAAACATTATCTCATGGAAAAGTAAGAAACAGAATGTAGTGGCTCGATCAACAGTCGAAGCTGAATATAGGGCAATGACGTTACTAACAAGTGAACTTATATGGGTGAAATAGTTTATTCAAGAGCTTAACTTCTGTGACATCCAAAATATGAAGATGTATTGTGATAACCAAGTTGCTCTTCACATTGCCTCAAATTCAGTGTTTCATGAGAGAATTAAACATATAGAAATTGATTGTCATTTTGTTCAGGAAAAGTTATTGTCAAGAGAAATATGCATCAAGTTTGTTGGATCAAATGACCAACTTGCAGATGTGTTGACTAAGTCATTAAGGGGACCTCAGATTGAGTTTATTTGTTCCAAGCTTGGTGCATACAATCTGTATGCTCCAGCTTGAGAGGGACTGTTAGAATAATTATGAGTCTACTTATGTTAGTGTAGTCAGAAGGACTAGGGAGTAGTGTGTTGGGTTATCTCTAATTATTGTACCTAGCAGTCTAGGACCGTTCTTTGACCTTCCATCTCCCTATTGTATCAACCTTTTATCAGTATAAATAGTAGAACATGAGAAGGGTCCATTAAGCCCTTTAGAAATATATTTCTCTGTTTTAATCTCAAGTATGCTCTTTTCATGGCATGGTATTAATCAGTAAAAAATAGTTTGTGGATTTTTTTATTCCATCACTATCAATCTTCCACAAACCACCACCCATTTAAGAGTCTCCCATTAGCTTGAGTCATATCCATCATACAAAAAGTAAGAAAACAATGGTAAGCTTCCCTATACCTTGACCAATATTAGGACTTTATCTACACCCCAAGGAGCATAACAAATATCCCTTTGCACTAGAGTTTTCAAAAGTTGAATCATTTTCTTCTCTTCAAGAACATTTTCTCTCTCTCTCTTTTTCTCTCACCTTTAAGTTTTAGGTTTATGTTTTATTTTCTTAATGGTCAAAGTTTCTATAAGAGATATCTAATATAGTTACAACTATGAGTAGAATATATATATATATATATATATATGGTACTCTATTTATAATAAAAGCTTATAAGGAGTGATAACTAACTAAAATAAAAGATATAGATAAGTCCATAAATAATATAAATTTATCTTTAACTTAATTAATCTTGATAAGTCCATAGATAATATATTTTATCTTAATATTTTCATTCTAATTTAATATAACGAGTCTATCAATAATATATATTAATTATTATTATTATTATTATTATTATTATTATTATTATTATCTAACAATAATATCTAATTACATCAAATAATATCTTAAAATTTCTTTTAATTAATAATATCTCATAATATCTTTTAAAATATTTAACAATATCTAATAATGATTTTTTTCTAATAATAATATCTCTTTTAATCTCTAAACCTACCAAGATTATATCTCCTATTTTCTCTCAACTACTTTTTAAAATAACAACTAAATCTTCTCCAAGATTTATATAATGTCTTTTTATTAGTATTCCATATTGTTTAATTTGCATGATTTTCTTTTGTGCACCCTCCTATTTTAATTTCTTGCACCTAATTAATAAAAGGTAAAAGAACCTTTTGATCATAAGAAAAATGTAAATAAAATAAAAAAAATAACATAACAATTATGTTCTAACAAAGATGTACACTCAAGAATACTAATTATCAAACAAAAACAATAAAGTCTGAAGACTACTTTATTTTTAAGACCCCTCTTTTCTCGGACTTTACAAGAGCTAGCCTTCAATATCTATGTTTGAGTAATTATATGTGAGTGCATGCATATTTTGTTTGTGTTGTGAAGGTGAGGTCATGTATCATGTGTAGGACGTCGTTTGTATTGCATGTATTTTGTTAAGTTATGTTCTCTCTTGTATTCAAAATTTATTATGAATGATTTTTAAGATCTAAGGTCTTTTATATGTTTTCGTGGTGTATTATAGAAAGTCGTAATATTTTTATATAATGTAGTCCTACCATATAAAGACACGGAACACACCTTTACCCCACATAAGGAAGACTCAAACCAGATAAATAACCTAAATACTATCATCAAACATATTTGAATCATCAAACTAACTTACCAAAATTTAATTAAAAGAACTAAACTCACATTTATAAAATTAGAAAACTAAATTGTATTAAAAAGATTAATTCTAATTTTCACTTAAGGAAACAAAAACTTATTTAATCTTTTTTTTTAATTTTCTATTTTCAATTTTGCCTGTCGTTATCTTCCTCACTATCTCATTCCCCCTGCTCCAACTTAGCTTTCAAAAACTTAAAAAACATTAACACAATCAATTTGAATTTCCTTTTCATTTTGTTCAGTAATATTTCCAACCTGCGTACTAATACTGTTTACTCAACGACTTGTAACTTCACAGGAGGAATTGACAACCGAGCAGCTACTCTGCTTGCATTGTCTTCTAAGGGCTTAAGTGGTAAACTTACCGTCCCTGTATTTGTAACGTAAGATAATAATATAATACATCAAAATGAGACAATAAATCTTGCATGAACAACAAATTATAACACACACAGTGGGGTGAAGAAACCAAGATCTATATCTACTTCCAAAACATTGCTTATCCATCAAGAGTGTCAACAAGATGAAATTCACTATCAATTCAATGACAGAATATAGGAAAATGTATATGTAAGTACAAGTGCACTCATGAGGCATGGAAGAAGGTGAATGTGGCAATAAAAGATCAAAATATAAGTATCAGAGGTGCCACACAACTAGCTCCAGCTTGTTAGGCCTAACCTATCAGCAAGGTTGTACATAACCAATTGATCCCAAACAGGTCCGAAGAGGCGTTCCCCTCCAATGGCAAATGTTAGAGCCCAAGAACACAGAACAGTTGCAAATACTGCAAACCCAAATGCTGATCTAACAATATCTGCACGAACATGTCAAACAATCGAAATCAACAGGGAAAAGGAACCTGCCTCTAAACCAATTCATTATATCTAAATTAACCACCAACTTACTTAAAATCAGTAAGCATATTCAATTAATTCAACCATGAAACAAAGTAAACCAGCTAGCATAGTTTTTACTAGTTATGGTTGAATCAACTGTTTAATTTTTTTTCGTTCTTAAGAAATCTGTTCCAGGCACGGCCGTTGCAAATACTTAAGTACTCTTTGTAAAATTAAGTTGTGTTGAACTCAATTGGAATTGAAAAGAAAAACACATGGTAGTTTTTAAGTCAACTGAAATTTGAGATGAATTTTGCTTTTAACTGGATCTGAATAAAAAGTGGTCAACATGTTGATACAATGTACAATGAAAACCATAAGTTAGTTTGGATCTTACAACTGAAATTCAAACACAACCCTCAGTAGTACCCTACCGTATCTCGAAAGAAAAATAATTGCGAAAATAAAAAGAACTAATTCGACCAGAACTACCAAGAATTGAACGAGCTGATGAGCTTTCATGATGAAATGAATTTGAAACTAACTGGTATCATGAAAAGCACAAACAACAACAAACTCTTCATGTTCAGATACTAAAAAGAGCACAAGTTCAAATTCTGAATACATCAGTTCAACCCACAATTCAATTTCTGCCCCTTCTTAATTCCAGATAATTACTTGCTCTAGACATTCGAAAAAAAAGAAACAGTTGAAGCAAATAATGCATAATAAGCAGTGATGGTTGCCACCATTGACAAGAAAAAGGAGTGCATAATTTCGCAAGTAATAGAAGTGCTATAAAAGAGAAGTTAGGTTATGATACATGGGCGAATGCGAGGGAAGGAGTGAGAATGGCGAAGAACGGGCCAGAAGTAGAAGCAATTGACGGCCCAGAGGAGAGGCAGAAGAACGAAGCCGAAATTGTAAAACCTCCGCGCGTAGGTAACTGATTCTTCCTCAGATAACCCCAACGACCCATCGATCGTAGGCCACACCGGCATCGACGACGGTAGCGAATTCCGATGAAGAGGGTTAGGGTTTGGATTGTTGTTCTGTGACTCCATCAATGCGATCTAAGATGACCTAACAACCCTGAGATCAGCTAAAATGTTTTCAATTCCATTGATTTTGTTCAATCTTGTTGCTTGCTAAGCGAAATTAAATTAATATCTCTCAATTTGAGTGGACAATCACTATTAAGTAACATACCGTGAAAAAGGATCGTTCGTCGCGTTGAGTCACTCCACTACTGCGTCTGATTTTGATTCAGATTGCCTGCCATGGAAAAGAAAAAACCAAAATTCATACAAACACAACTGAAATTCAGATTATTCAATCCTCCTTTTAACTGTTTCCGTGTGTCAAGTCCAGAAGAAAATAAAATGGCACTGTGAATATAATTCTTTTATATAATTTCTGTAAAAAATCAGGTAATGACTGTACGTAATAAATGAAAAACAAAATTACCAAAAAGAGTGGAAAAAATAGGACCACCAAAACAGAGGACCACACGACACCATTGCATAATTTTATTTCGATTACAAGACCTACACTTGTCAAATTAGGGAAAAAATTATTAATACGTACGTACTTTCGACAACTGAATGACCAGCTTTTCAAGCTTTCATCTTTAATTCGCAGAAACAGTTATATTCCTCTCAAATGGAGCATGTGATGAAGACGTATTATCCAAGACTATGTGTAACATTTTTGTCTGTTTTTCTGTCCCAAACCCATGTTTCACTGTTATAGAATAATGATGCTGTACAAATTAGTGTTTGCAGGGTCTTCCGAAAAATTTAAACGGTATTTATGAGGAAAAAAAATAAGAATAAAGATTACAACACTTTGTTTTTTGAATTAAAATTAGTTTATATGTAAATTAATTTTTAGAAATTCTTTTATCTAATTTTTTTAGAACATTTATTTCTAGAATTTTACCTTTTTATTTTAATTTTCCACGAATCTTTTGAGAATATTTGAAATCTATGTTTACTTCGTTTGATCTTCAAATGTCCCTTTACATCAATATGCTTTTACTTTTTTTAACTACTTCAATTCAAGAACATTGCTATAATTGCAAAACTAAATGAATTATGACCTTTTTACAACTCTTTTAAATTAATCATCTTTACTTGCAAATTTGTTATACGTATCTTTTATTTCTTAACTTTCCTTCATTTTATTTAAATAATTTCATTTTTTACTCTATATTTCTTTTTCTTTTCTGTTTTGTCGAATTTATCCAAATTAAGTTAAAACTGAATAATTTCATTCTTCGTTATAACTTCAAATAAAAAATAAATTAAATCAATTCAATATCTTAGTTTCAAATCTGAATATCTAAATAATTTTCACATACAAAATTTTAAATCATGGTTGAATAAATCAAATCAAATTAAAAAAATTGTCTTCATAAATTTTTTTCTCGTATCACTTAAATCTAAAGCAAGTTATTTAAACTATTTTCAATTAAAGATTTCTTTTCCGCTTAGTGATTTATTTATCTTTGTTGCATTTGAACAGAAAATATTGATATCATTTCCTTGTAATACAGAAAAATTTTAAATGCTGCTGAAATATGAGATAAAAAAAATAGTTCTATTATTTTATTTATTTCAAATATATTTTATACAAATTCTTTTACCACCACAGCTACAGTTTTTTTTCATCTTACCTTTTATTTATTTTATTTAACGCAAAATATTAAGAATATAACTTTTTCATTGCAAAATATTTTAACTAAACCTACAAATTTAGATTACAATAAAAGAATTTTTTTTTTCTTTTTATTGCTTTTAATTCATTAAAAAATATCAAACAAATGAAAAGTTTCCTTTCAATAAATAGAGATAAAATCAAATAACAAATAAAAAGGGCTAAGTAAGATGAAGACAATATTACCCTTGCCCCAAAGGCAAGATCAACTCTCTTTTTTTCTCATTTCAATGTTATTGTTCATATCAAAGAAATCATAATATGATGATACATTGGAATAATGAAGTGACAATGATACAAATCAGTGGCAAATTTTGCTTCCAATGTGAGCCAATGCAATCAATACAAGCAGAGCCTTCCTCAAAAGATCCAAAAACTGTCCCTTGGAGAAGGAATCTGAAACATCCCCAATTTAGCTGATGCCATCTCTGACAACACCACACAGGCTTCAAGTGCATCTCCAACTTAACCAAGAAATCAAATTTCTCAGATGGGAATAATTCCTTCTTGTGTGAACATTAATTATCACGTAAGCATTTACTATTCTTTAGGATTGAGATCTCTCTCGGATTTTGGCTCTAGCAAAAAATACTCCTGCCAGAAGACCTGCAATTGCATTCTACCTTCAGTGATGAAACAAAATGTAATACAATGCACTTTATGATGACAATGATAATAGAAACACTTCAAGTTCAGTAAATTTAAAGAACAAACCAAAAAAAATGCTAGCAGAGTTCTCCAAACTAGTAGGGACTTTGAACAGAAGGATGCCAGCAACTGAAAGTGGTATCTTGTTCAGCGAACCTACGAGACTGCAGATGGTAAACTAGTCAGATAAGTCAAACAAAATTAAAATAGTGACATTTTCTGATACAGCATAACATTAAGACTAAAATCTAGATTTACAAAAAACTAATGTTCCACACATATAGCCATTGCCAATAACATGTAAAACTACTTCAGTCAGACAAACACATTTACCATCATGAGTCCTACTAATATCCATGAGGTTCAATTTCAAAAGAAACTTTAGGGAACTGTAACTATAATTTAACTTACCGCATTAAGATATTGGAAAGAAAAAGTGTATAAGGATTACTCTCTCTTCTGGGGGAGGAATCTCACCTGTAAGTTGTAGCTCCAGTCTGATGAAGAAACCACATGGATGTAAAGCTGATTGCTAGACCCAAAATTCCACTAAAGGTCATCACCAACCAAAAGCTAGGCAATCTCAGAAGTGGCCTGTCAATTCAAATATATAATTTTATATAATATTAGAAAAAGAACGACACAGAGAGTATCTTTTTACTTCTGTTGTCAGACATAAACTAAACAATTTATGACATAAAAACACCCTTTTGCAATTCCAGATCTGTGTTTCTATGTATAGCAAAAAGGAAAATTTAGAAATTACGTTTTAAACTGAGATCAATAACCTTCTAACAGGAAATGAAGCGTGTCATGCACATAATATTGAGAAAAATCACAAAAGTAAATAACTCACGTTCTTAAGAGATAATCCACCTCATTGAAAACAACAATCAGGAAAAATCCCAAAGGCAAAGAAAGGGTGTTGTTCAACAAGACCATTGAAAACTCATTTAAATTTCCGGATTTCGTAACTTGCTTTGCTGTATCCATGACCCTACGGAGAGTCAGCTGCACCAATAAAATCAAAACAACTGATAAGCAAACTTGACTAAGATAAATTTAATTCAGTGCTACCTATGATGCTACATACACACTTTCCATGATAGTAATTGCCCTTTTAAACCAAAAACCAAATTAAACCTACTCCATGTATATGTAGAAGTAATTAAGTACTATGATTCAAGAAACCCCACAAAAGCAACCAACAGGTCAAAATGAAAAGTATTGAGTCAATTCTCTCACCCGGAATAGGTGATGAGTAATTTGTCTTCATGTTGGAAAGTCTGATGGGATAAACTACTCAATTCAATTCATCTGTGATGAACTATATCAATTCATATATATTTTTTCTTTTAATTTTACTTTTGCTTTATACCAAGTCTAAGCCAGTCCTTAGCACAGAGAGAAATGGAGATAAGATTATGGCATATGTTTAGATCATTTTTGGAATTTTCGGTTTTTTTCTAGAGAAGACACCAAGGAGATTTGGAACATAAGTTATGAGCAAACCCCAATAAGGAATCATGACACCACCTTCAACCCAAGAATGGTAAGGTAATAAATAGACTTGTGAGTCTTTTTTCCTTATAGGTTGCTTATTTTGCATATTTTTACCTCATGTGGGACTTTAACTCACTTGACTCCAATAAACTATCTCTCAAATGTGAGTCCCTTTCATTATTAGTTATACTTCTCCCTCGTGCGAAAACATTCTTCACCCATTCCACATCGGTACCATCTAAGCCAATCACCAAAAATTAATAACTTTGATACCACTTTGTTGAGTTTTTTCAACAGGAGACGTCAAGGAGATTTGGAACATATAAGTTATGAGCAAACCCTTATAAGGAAGTACAATACCACCTTCAATCCAAAACCTTAAAACATAAGTTTATGGGTTTTTTCTTCTCATTTGTTGCTCTTCTTGCATATTTTTATCCAATGTCGGACTTCAACTTGCACTTGACTTCAATAGAAACAACCAAAAATATGAAATGGGACTGAAAGAGAGTCATAAGAACATTGTAATGAAATAGAAACATGATATCTTAATACAAAGAATAGGAAAACCTCCTTCAGTTACAACACTGCACTGCAGAACTTTGAGGGTTTGCACCTCCTAATGCCCAAAGTCCCCAAATCTCTCATAAATTATCTCAGTTCCTCTCCTCTCTTCTATTCTACACAAGTGCCCTTCACTGATTGTAACTAAATAAACTAACTAATAGGTTATCTAACACAGTGATCATAACCAAAGAATGATAGACTTTAGCAAGACAGACATGATTGAATTTATGCACATACAATGATATTAGATTAATATCTAGCTCTCAAGTCAAAGACTAAAAGTTATAGTTTTAAATTTACATCTTCCAGTATTCAGTTGTACTTTCATTTAAAACATTTTCAGGAAGTAATGGAAAGGTAACCAAAGTGGAAACAAAAAATGAAACTTATTGTACCAATGAAGTTTAGAATCACAAAACATAATACTCACAGAATATGATGCCGTTAAGAAGCAGTTTAGTGTCTGCCAAGCATAGCCAATTGCATTAAAAGAGAGATCAGTAATTCCTCCAGTTATTGCTGAAATGATCTGCAAGAGAAAAGGACATTCTTTTAGGCTGTTTTATATCTAAAACTTGTTATGCTAGTTATGGATCCAAATAATGCATAGTTTCAAAAGAGTCTAAACAGTAAACAGCTATAGGAGTTCAACGAAATAAAAGATAATTATAGTAAGTATGAAATCAAAACAGACAAGCCACACAGTAACAAATGCATTATTGGTAGGAAGATAGACCCCTGCAAAGTAATCCCCACATAAGTTGTGACAGTTGACCAACTACTTTCCAGAATATGACATGGAACTTTGGAGAGCCTGGCTACCTTATGAATATGTTGTCATTTGGTTATAATTAGACAAGTAACATCTTCCCCCATAGTGACTAACTCCTTGAATAAATATAATAAAACAATAAAATATGTTGGTAAGAGTAGTAGTGATTGTAGGAGATGCACGCAAAATAAAGGGATTGCAAGATTCATATGTAAAGGTACAATATGTGAATTCGTTATTCTACATCACAGTCAGGGCCTTCAACGGTCAAAATAAAGAGATTGCAAGATTCACAAGTCAAGCTCGTCAACATACCATTAGAAATAGAGCTGCCCAGACTTTGCCATCGTGGTGCTTCTTGAACAAGTACATTTCACCAAGGGCAGTTATGACATTAGTAACATTTTTCAGGACTGTCACCATGGCTACATTAATGTATCTCAAACTGCACGTTATATACAAAGGGATAATTAAAAGCCAACAGCAAACAAGAGTGAGTGACAAACTGCTCAATTATACTTTCAGTTTAGATATTGACACTGGTACAGATGATAAATGTTAAGATCACATGTTTAACGATATAAAGTTAGAACAAGTTTAGAACTCCATGCTCCTCAAATATGAATATTTCTTCCGAGAATTTATGAACAATGTTTCCATTTCATGATTACTCATAAACAGGATCCATCAATACATTCTGCAAAGTTATTTTTTAACACCTAGCATTGGACAGATTTAAAAAAAGGCTTACACAACACATAAAAATGAATGGTAAAAAACTAGTAACAAAGCATCAATGACAAGCATCCCCTTATGTAAAACACTCGATATAACATAATCTAACGAAAGCCAGAACCAAAACATTATAAGAGCCACCATGTTGAAGACAGCATACCTAAACATACTTGTGACGAGCATTCCGACAAATATAACATTCACAGGCAACCAGACCTTAATCAATCTCCATGTCAGCGGCTCGGTTGAAACTAAACCCATAATACTCAACACAGAAACAATAACAACTGAAATCAAATTCTGCATCCACACAAAATTTGTCAGAACCAATCCAGCTCAAGCAACCTCCACATCATTATCCTAAAAAACAAAGGGGCAAGGGGAAAACGATTCCAAGGACACAAAAACAAATACCTGGTACAACATCAAGGATATCCCGGCATTGAAATCATAGCTGGAAAGTACAAACTTGTTAACCAATATCATGCCACAGGAGGAAAAACAATATGCAAGTCCAGACAATAAGGCCTGATTGTGGACTTTTACTACCCTCGCAGTTCTTGGAGTTCTTTCTTTGTCTTTGTCCAACTTGGAATTTTCTACGTCAAATTGTTCTTCATTGGGAGATGAAGGCATCATTTTCATGTGATCCAGTTATGCCTTAAGCTGAATTGATCCAACGGCAAATAAAAATAAAACTTCACAGTAACACAGTGTTCAAGCTACGGAGCTCAGGATCGACAAGTAAGGAGACACGTGGAAAGGAAAAACCTTTTTAACAAACCCAGATATGATTATGATCGACGAGAAAAACCCATCAGGGATAATCACTGTAATGGTTTTATTGGCAAGGCTTGGATTCAAAGGAAGGCAAAGAAGCGCTGAAAGATAAATGATGAAATTTGGGGATTAAAGGAGCCAGAAACGGCGTTGATGTACGGAGAGAACGAAGAGAGGTTGGGAATTTTGAAAGTAGAAACTTCGTCGCATTTGAAGAAGGAAGGAAGCTGCTACCAACTTTTGTGGATTTTTTTTTGTTGTGTTTTGTCCTTTTGCAATTCGCATGAACCGTGGATGGCAAAGATACCCTGTTCCTTGGGCTTGTGATAGCTTTGAATTAAATGTTCAAAAGTCTTAGACTTGCTTTTGTTTTTTGAATGATGTCAGTTCATTTGTTCCCATTTTCAACACGGCTATTGCTGCTACCGTTATTACCCTAAAGTACTGTAAAATATTGCAAGCTTAAAATCATGATCACCATATCTATTGATATTTAATTAATTTGTAAATTTTAATAATATTTATTTTGCAATTAATGCATAAACCATGGTTATTAGACTAAATAGATTTTAGTTAGTCAAACTTGGGGGAAAATGAATATTAAATTGTTTTTATTTGTGATAAATATTTATTTTATAGTGGAGGTTTGATATAATGTGATAAAGATATTGATTTTGTGTCTTTTTGTTTGTTTAATCATTACAATTTAGCTTTCTAAACTAACGATAAAACAATTCCCAGCGGACAATTAGAAAAGATAAATCAACAGGGAAAATAATTGTTTTTTATTCGTTGGCAATCACATCAGAAAATTATGGAACTTGGTGTGTAGTTGACCTGTGGCATGAATGATAAGGGTTGGATAAGTACCAATGAAGAAAATGCGATGTACCGAAAAAAACCAAGCCGAAGGTTAGTTGCCACTTTAGAATTATAAAAACCAAACAAAACGAGAATATTCAAAATCAGAAGTAGCAGCAAGTATCCACTAACTTATCGTAGACCAAAACGTGCTTTTATGGTAGTGGAATTTTCCCAATGTTTCTGTTAGACTTCAACTAAAATCATTAAAAATGTCAACATAGTTTCCCTAACTCTGATATTATTAATATGGCGACCTAGCAATAGTAGCAGCCCGCAGATGAGATGAGTCACCCCCTCAAGATATATATATATATATATATATATATATATATATATATATATATATATATATATATATATATATATATATATATATATATATATAAAATAAAACCCCATGTGCTGGAACTTTGGTTATCTTAAGTGTCTCAATTATTATCTCCGTTGGCTTAGTTAAAGTCAAGACTTTAGAACTAAATTGTAAACTCTTACAATATTTTGAAATCTCACCTTTTTTAGTATAAACAAAAGAAGTATCCAATAGATAAATTTCAACGGAATTACATCTAGCAAAAAATAAGATTGGAGTAACTCTTCGGCATCGTATTCATATTCAAGAATTTGAACTACAAAAAAGAGTATTTTAGAATCGCTCTCCTTATTTGAAATTTTTTAGAAGAACATGAGATAATGTGATGTTGCCTCCTAATCATGTTAATTTAGTTTCAACGACTAACGGGAAACGTTCTCAGAAACAAAGAAGACTTATTTAAGAATTAATCTGATTTATATAAGCAGATTGTCTTGCTTCAATGAAACTCCTAATGCTAGCGGCATCTCCATGCATGACAACTTTTCCATCCTCCATGTAGATGGCACCATCCGCATACTCTAGTTCTTCCAAACGATGGGTGACCCATAATGCCGTAACTTCTGCAGAGGTATCCACAGAGTTCCTGACAGCTTTGATAACCCCGACCTTAAATGAAAAGTGCAAGCCATCTGTTAAAAAAGTGTTGGCCTTACAACACAACTTTCATAATACCTAATATGAACATATTCAACTGCAAGCACGAAAACTGAAGCCATGTTAACTGTTTGTTTAGAATTCCGAAAGCTCAAATAGACACTGTCCCCATGGCATTGTTCTGTCAGCTTGAATGTGTCATACTGATGAAATGCATACGTAAAGAAAATGACACCAAGCTAGATATAATAGTGACTGTCGCTACTATTTTTGTACATGGAGAAAGTAAAGTCCCTTGCTTCCACCTATTTGAAGACCTCAATCTTTGTGATTTTACAGCAAATATGGCATGATACGGCATACAACACCACAATTCATGGATTACCTGGTCAGTTTCATCTAAGAATGTGGTGAGCTCATCCAACAACAGAACTTTACAAGCTTCTGCTAGAGCACCAGCAATGGCAACCCTCTGCTTCTGACCACCACTCAGAGTTTGGACAGATCTCTGAATATTGCAGCCAGGAAAGTTTATTTATTATATAGTTTATACTTTTGTTATGAGTTTTCTAGGTTGCTGTCCCTATTACCTTCATGTAGTCAGTCAGCCCTACAGCATGCAAAGCTCTCGACACCCTAGACTTGACTTCATCGTGAGTCAAATCGATCTTACCAAGACCAAATGCAACATCAGCATCCACAGTAGGCAGCACCACCTGCAACAAATATAAAGCTACTCAGTTGGCAGTCCGATCATATACATCATAAGGATTAGGGCTGCAAATTTTCAGTAGATTGATAACAACTCAGCTGTTTTACTTTTATATTTTGATTTTCTTTATCACAATAGTTGTACCTGAATTGCAAACATTGAGAAAATATTCAAAAGCAGATTGGATAGAAAGATATTTACAAGTATACACAACCAAATTATTAAAATTTATTAGATGGAACTATGACAACAGACACCTGTTATTGTAGCGAACAAAGAAATCAAGCAAATTCTCCTTGCTCTGAAATGAAGGAAAAAATAGAAAGGAACATTTGGAGAAGATCTGAGAAATGGCATGCCCTAAACAAAAGCCTTTCTTCCTTCCCATCCCTTCACATTTCTTTTAATTCAAAACCCGGAAAGGGGAATAGGTAAGGTGGAGCATACTTCTCTGTTACCTCTGCATAAGAATCCGCAAAGCTTAAACATGCAGTCCGATGTGGTTGGTGTCCCCCTCCCTCACCCCCACCCCTAAAAAATCCCTTGATGGGCGAGGCTACTTGTATTAAGACTTTAATTTGTTGACGTAACATCAGTAATTTTCGCATAAATATTTTGTAAATGTCTACTGTGGAAAAAAGTTACACATTTGGTTAACAAGAAAAATAGATCGGAAAAGTCAACTATCATTCCTTACCCGTCGAGATGCAGAGGAAAAAGAAGCCATGCTTCTATAGAAGAAACAACGAAGAAAAAACAATCAAATCTCAAATCTAGAATTCTGACAGGGTACTAGTAGAGGTCAGGACAGCGGCAATAACAATAAGTACTATGGAAACTGTAACAGTCATTCCCCCATTCGGGGCGTTTTCTTGGAAAATGTTAAGGCACACGAAGTGGTTAGGAAATGCCTCAAAATTTGCTTAAACATTAGTCTAAGGTCGTTTATCCCAAAAGGAAAAGAAAGAAAGAAAAATAGTCAGAGGGAAGGATGACTACGGTTTGAGCTGTTAACTTATTCTTAATTCTTCCATCAGAAAGATTACATGAAAATATTATATCGCAACATAAAATAAATGAAGTCAGTAAACAGCATAGCAATAGTAGCAAGGTAACTAAAGAAAGAAACATTGAAACTACTTTTCTCCTCCCCTAATAACATCAGTGTGACTCTGAATTAATTTGATGAGGTTTCCATCTTTGAATTTGAACTTTTATAATCCAAAAACAACATTTTAGCTCATATCTCCACTCCCATAGAAAACAAGTCCAATGAATTTCCTTTTCAAACGTAGAGCGAAAAGATTTAACCTATCTGTTAATTTCTGTTTTAGGTCTAGAACAGCGAGCCTAATCAAATAGAATCTGACCAAGAACAAACCCTCATCCTCAAATCATTGTTGGGCCGAAGAGCCCCCTGAGGTCCACTAAAGCTTGTTCAGCCTTTTCACATACATCTGGTGGTGCTCCCCTACGACTGAGGCAGGAGGTTCATGTTGCCTGCTCATGACATGCATGTCAGCAACTCCAGAATATTCCGTAGTTAGAGGCTACCGCACCTTGTGATATTACTTCATAGTCATGTTCAAGTGTCTTGGCAGTGACTCACCCTCATCCTAGCCTTAGAAAGTAAGTAATTGCTGAAACACTAAGTAAATATTTCCATGCACAGTTACTTGGCTGGTTTAAAGACTCGAGATTGGAACAGCAGATTCACAATCTCAGAGGAAGCCAAATTGCCGGCGTTTACGACTATCAACCGTTGGCAAAATCAATGCCCACACTGGCTTAAAAGAAAGATAGCATGAACCAAGAAGAAGAACAAAAACTAATAATATATGAGTCTGAAAATAAAAACCTGATGATCTGGATTTTGGAAAACGAAACTTTTAGGTCCATTCACATTCACTGTTCCTGAAGTTGGGATCAAGAGACCCGCCAAAATCTGCACACTATACACAACGTTACGTTACAAGTAACACTGCACTACAAAACACTAACTCTCACTTTTGAATTTTGATAATACCTTCAAGAGGGTAGATTTTCCACACCCATTGGGTCCAAGAAGCATCCAAAACTGTCCGCAAGGAATGCGAATCGAACAATCCCTAAGAACAGGCACATCCTGCGTTTGCCTCGTCGTGAATGAGAATCTCAGATTACGCCCTTCAATTGCAAAACTCTCCGCCTTATTGCCCCTGAAAAAAAAAATCGAATCGATAAAAAAGAGGACGAAATACAAGACTTCACCAAAACGTGTTCGAGAAAATTCCCAACTGAAAGATGGAACCTGATAATTGTAGTGGGAACTGTGGCATGAAGAGGAGCAACGACACGTTCGGAGAAGCTAGTAAGATATGGGAAATTCATAGCATTCCCTATCGTTGATGGTTTCTACGCGACCGTTTTAACGTTGAGATGAAATTCCTAAGCTGGTCTTAACTTTTCATGAATGGACATTTGAGTCCTCTTCGTAACAACGTGGCACGCTCTCATTAGTTACGGTTTTTAAGGTGTGACATCCTCTCTTATCTCCAGTACATGTAGAACGTTACACAGGAGAGCCGAGACACGTGGCATTGTATTTCTCTTCATGGCGTTCTCTGCAACTCTATCCTACACCACCTTCCCTTCTCTTCCTCGCTTCCCTCAAATTTTGAGAACAAAGAGAGTTCATTTCCCACTGATTCGTGCAGCACAGAGTGGTGAATCAGAGACCCCGGAGAGTAAGAGTGAAGGGTCATCTAAGGCTCAGTCTTCAAGTGCTGCTCCTAAGCCTCCCAAGAAACCAGTTTATTCCTGTGAGTATAGCAAACATTGAACTGACTAGTGTTTCTTAAGAGACTAAAGCTCTTCTTTGATTACTGCTGCTTGTGTTATTTGGCTGACGGCAGTGAAGAAAGGTCAGATTGTGAGGGTGGACAAGGAGAAATATCTCAATAGCATCAATGTAAGAAGAACGTTGTTTTGTCGTATTATTTATTGTCTTGGTTTCGATTGTGAACACGGACGTGTCCATTTTTAATGTTTCAGTATCTTTCTGTTGGACACCCACCTTATTACAAAGGACTAGACTACATTTATGAAGACCGTGGTGAGGTAAAAAGCAAAACTTGTCGAATTGGTTTGCATGGGGTGGCTCTGCTTTTCTATGTCATAACAATTTATCTAATTCAATTGTGGGGAATTCTTCTAGGTCCTGGATATGCGTATATTTGAAACAGGAGAGTATGCTCTTGTAAGTAATTTACATCAGTCTATCCTATTGTATTTTCATAGAATACAGATATATTTCTAAGAAATAATGTTCTGATGAACGTGAGACTACGGCAAGAATCAAAACTAACTCTCTTTTTGCAATGCCAATGATGTTCTGTTGATCAAGCAAAGCTGAACCTATATCAATTGATTGCATTATATATGTACTAGATTCCAATTATGAAGAAATTTTCAAGAATTTTAATGTTTTATACTGAGAAAAACTCGTGCTTAATTGATAGATTGCATGGGTAGGGATTCCGACTGCTCCAGCTTGGCTTCCTACGTACATGCTTATCAAGGTACCGTTTAACGTGTTCAAATTTTGGACTACAATTTATTACTGGGTAAAATTCTTGCAGGATCAGCTTAAGCAAAATCCTGATCAAGCAGAATTAGTATTTGGCCAAGAATAACTTGTTTAATTGAGTTTGACTTGTACCTGTCTTATTTTGTATTTAATACACTGAATAAATACTGTGCTTAGTAGCAGTTGTTTTCCTTACATGGTCATATAATGAATGAAATATGACTAAAGTTTTCTATATTTCTCAACAAACATAACATTTTCTTCTTTTCATTTTAGCTGTTTGTTAAAGTGCAAGTTACCTAACTCTTTCTTTTTTTTCATTTGCAGTCAGAGAAGCTCGACTATGAGAGGCTATGACCCACAAATGCTAAATGGATATATGATACTTTTTTTCTTATGCTGTAAGAGAGTTTACAATTCATGAATCACAGATAAAAACACCATCTGAAACTCTACCCCATCTATAGTGCAGAGTATTTCGAAGCCTTTTGAATGTGTATCTGTGCCTCCCTGCTTTTAAATTTTAATAAATATAAATTCTCATAAAGAATTTATGTTTATAAAGTAGCTATGTTCTAGGTCCATAAATGTACACCTACACTACCAAGAAAATAAGTTAAATTACTGAGATTCTTTACATTGAAAGATTGATCTAGTATAGCAGTAATATTGTTAATTTATGTAATATTATTTCCTGTTAGGATTATATCATCCACGTAAACTAACAAGGCAGTTGTGCTAGAATCAGTAATTTTTAGAAATAAAGAATGATCAGCATTGGTCTGTTTAAAACTGTGATATAAAAAATATCAGCGTTTGCAACGAGACGAACTTTGTGTCTATCTATAGAAACGTCAACATTATATTTAATTTTGTATACTCATTTACAGCAGTATCAGATTCAGTATTTGGTAAAGTTGTTATGGTCTAAGTTTTGTTTCTTTGAAGGCCAGTGAGTTCTTCATTCATAGCTTTTCTTCAACTCTCATTTTTAGCAACATTTCTTGATAGTTTGGTTCAGCGTTGTTGCCTATTGAGAAAATAGATATTAAGTTATATGTCAGGAGGAATGGACAACATCTTTAAACACTAAACTTTTATTTAATTTAATTAGATCCATGCAAGTGGCAGTAACTTTATAGTTCTATTAAGAAGATTAACATTTATATGATTAATTTTCTTGTAGGAAAATAAATTATCCAGAGAACAAGAAATGTGGTCAGTAGTTCCAATATCGAATATCCATGTTGTTATATTCTTAGGTTTGAAAGAATTGACAGTGGAATGATAAGTGCCTAGGTTAATTAAAATTCCACATGATTTTAACATTTATAATGCATGAATTGTTCTTTTTATCCATTGATTCAAACCGTTTTAGCTTAATATTACAAAATGAGGTATAAAGAAATAGATACTTATGAAATTAATGATGATATTTTGATGTATTTTAGTGAATTTTGAAAAAAATAAACAATGGTGAGCGTATATTTATGTTTTAGAATTCAATTTTTTTTATGAGATTATTTACTTAAATGATTGATTTAAAGTGAATTTGTCACAACTGAATTTATTGGGTTTGAGATTAAAGATGTTCAAAATATGATTCTTAGTTTCATAAAGTATTTTAGATGTTCTAATGTTTATTTATGCAGCTGAAGTTAGAATTTATTCATTTAAATCATGAAATTAAATGGTCAAAGATGGTCCAATCTGGTCAACTTAAGGTTCCTATGCAATTATGAAAAGAAAGAGATGGCTAAAGTGCAATTAGAGAAAAGTTTTGGACTTCTGTGTAATTTTGAATAAAATAAAAAGGATTGAAATGTAATTTTGGGCAAGTTTAAATTTGTTAGATATTTTAAAAGATATTTTGGATAAAATATATCTTAAGATATTTTACTTGATATTGTTAAATAATTACCTTATTTAAATATATCAATAAATATCAAAAGATAATATTTGCCTAATCTTTTTGAATCTAGGAAAGATATTATCAAATATTATCAAATATTATCAAAAACTGATAAAATTTGAATATATGAAAGATATTAGATATAAGATAAAATATTTTATCAACAGAAGATTCAGAGTTCAAGCCCAATCAAACTTATATAAAGAGACCTAAGGGAGTCAAAAAATATACTTCATTCATCCACCACTCCTCTCTCTTTTATTTCATCATGTTTTCTACTCCATTCATGGAGGGCTAAACTCCTAGGGCTATTCCATTATAATTTCATTATGGATTCTGAGATTAAGTTGAATTAATGTATTTGTTTCTTTTTATTATTGAATTGAGTATTTCTTCTTCTATGTCTTTCATCTCTCAATCATATTAAGAGCAATGACTTTTGCATCATAAGGTGTTTGAATCTATATGCATATTGATTATATGAGTTCAAGAGTTTCAAGTTTTAATTGAGAATCTATTTTGATTGAATTTAGGAACCTTCATATAATTAAACTGGTTTTTGCTATTAATTAAGAATGTACTTTGATTGGTGATAATAATTTCAACTATAATTAATTAAGAATTTACTTTGATTAATTAGCTTTTAATTTGGTTAGGAAATTTGAAAATAGACATGATTAAACACAATAGAATTTGATTGAGAATGTACTTTCGTTGAATTTATTGTGAATAATCTAGAAAGGTCTTACATTTCATTGAGAATCTACTTTGGTTAACTGCATGATCGTCCTCAAATTAATTAAGAATGTACTTTAATTAATTTGAAACCTGAATAATAATCAATTAAACAATAATCTGTGGATAACTGACGATGAATCTCTCTTGGAAAACCAATGAAATTAGCCTATTTTTTCATAATTGTTTCTAAGTTTTCTCTTTCTTCAAACATTAGTTCTATTAGCATAGTTTCTCATTTTTATTCTTGGGCATTGAATTGCATTCATAAGATTCAAATATTGAAAAGCAATTCTGTATTCATTGGGAGACGACTGGGTTACTTTAACCCTATCAACTTACTTGAATACTACTTGATAATACTGAAGTTGCCTTGAAAAGTGGTATTAATTTGATAGCTTCAACGATAGCGTATCAAATTTGGCGCCACTGTCGGGGAATACGGTTAGTATTTTTAATATTTTGATTCATATTTTAATTTTCATTTGTTTTTTTTCCTGACACATATACATTTAATTCAGTTTGAGTTATTTTGTAGTCTTTAGTTATTCTTATTGTTAGCAAAACCTTTGTTCTTGTTCTAATTAAGAATTTCTTTTGAAAAATACTTGAGGCTAGTTTGAATATACTCTAGCTAGGAAAGACTTAGTACTTAAGTTATCCATTGTGACACACCTCTCTTTCTTGGGAGTGGACCCAAATAAAGTTTTTCTTATATCTTATTTGAAATCTTTCACTAAAGCAAGAACAAAAGCAAAAAAGAGAAGTCAAAGAATAGAAAAAAAAAACTTCAAGCAGACTCCATAGCGCATGACTAGAGCTAACCTGAGAGAATTTTATCAAATTAACCTAGAAGTTGAAAGGAATTTGCGTAAGGTGCGAAGAAGTTTGAAATTTGTGTGTTCTACTGAGGGAACACTTTCTACATATGAAACCATACTACCTTGATTATCTCTAGTCACAAACATACCATTTAATCCTTTACCTGATCCTAACCCAAACAATATGAACCATTAGACAACTAGCCACCTCCTACAATACAGTTGTCGAAGTAACATTGAATATCCTAATGAGGAGTGGGAGTTGAGACCTGACCTGTTAAATGCCTTACCAAAGTTCAATGGGTTATCAAGGGAGAATCCACACAAGCACTTGATACAATTCCACATGTTGTGCGATGATTTTAGATCTCATAGGATCACAATATAGATTCTTAAGATGAGAGCTTTTCCTTTTACTCTTCAAGAAGCAGGTCAAGATTGGTGGTATTATCTCTCTGCACGGGTTACAAATTGGGAAACTATTGAAAGACTCTTTCTTGAAAAGTATTTTCCTGCATCCAGATTATCTGCAAATCCGTAGAGAAATTCAAGATATAAGACAAAGAGATAGAGAAAATCTTAATGAGTATTGGGAAAGATTCAAGAAACTAAGTGCTTCATGCCCTCAACTCCAAATGGTAGATTTCATTCTAAGCTTTTATGAAGGGTTAAGTCCAACTGATAGGTCATGGACAGATGCTACAAACGGAGGATCTTTATGGATAGGAGTTTCATTCTAAGCTTGTTTAAGATCTCTTGGTCTAATTCCTCCATTTCTTTATTTCTCGGCTTCAACCGATTTGGATATGGAGGAGGTGGAGAATAAGATGAAGAAAAGTTTTTAGAAGAAGAATTAAAAGATACTAACCTAGATTTATCAATGGTAATCACATGTGATGGTTCACTTGGTTCTCCATTTTCATCAACATGTGTGTCTTCTTTCTTCTTATCTTCATCCTTTTGGGCTTCCTCAGAGCCTTGTACTTCTTACTGTTAAGACTCCAGCAAGTGTATCAAATCATATCAAGTAATAATAAGTGGTAAGACCAAGTATCGTTTCCCTAGAAACTCATAGGCCTAGATTTTCGTGTGATTTGTTGATTATAATAAGACTTGACTAACGAAAAATTAAGGTTTTGAATGCAAAAATGAAAATTAAACATGCACATGCAAAGATTGATCAATCGACAGTTGAACGATATGGATGAATGGTGTTGTTGGGGTTTCCGACTTATCCTAATTCACTCTCATATATTTACGAATTCTACTTTATCATTAATGTTAATGCCACTTTCTAATTTACCCTAATCCCAATGTCTTGGAGAAAAGAACCTATCATAATTACTAGTTTACTATGTATAGTCTCCCAGGCAATTGATCATGCATTACATTCGCATAGAAGCTTAAAGGCAATCGGTCCTCCAATCCCTATGTCTAGGTAATATTGCTCCCGAGAGAATTCCCTCATGTCTAGATCTACTCACATGTGTCCATATAGATAAAATCAAAGATTATGCTATTGAATAATGTCTTAAACAAAGCATGCAAAGGTAATGGAGGAAAAACTCTAACAATTAATAAAAGAAAGCATATGAGTAAAGCATCAATTCAATATATGAGAGTTTCAATAGGATTACATCGTTTCCCCAACAACAATGGAGGTTTAGTTCACCATAGGTATGGTGAAACTAGATGAAAACAATGAAAAGAATGAAAAGATAAACCCTAAATTTGATAAGTTGGAGCTCCCGCATCCAAAATCCGCCTCCGAGGGGTGAATAGGGTGTTTTTGTGTCTCCTTTTGCCAAAAGATGACCTCTAAGAGTCGTACAAGTCTATTTATAATTTTTGAAAAACAGCAGAAACTACCACAAGCCCAAAAAGATTGATGCTCAACGGCGTCGCTAAGCGGTGAGCGTGATACCCATGTTTCCCCTCAGCGTTGGCGCTTAAGCATTTGGACGTATCTATCTAAAGAGACTGGCGCTCAGCGGAGGGGGCGACACTTAATTTCCCTCAACACTGGCGCTTAGGCGTTGGTCAAAGAATTCTTCCACAAGGTTGGCTCTCAGCGGTGGATTTTCACTGAGCGGTGCTTGCGATTCTTCCTTTAAGCGCTTTTCCTTCTTCTCTTGAATCCAACTCCTTCCTACTTCAGCTTCCTTCATTCAATTCATGTAAATTCCTGTCAAAACAAGGAAAACCAAGCATAAAACCAAGAAAACCACTTTTGACTCTCTTATTCTCTAACTTAAGTAAAATGCATGATTTCAAGCTAGTTTCTAAGTTATAAAGGATGTGTTTTGTATCAACCTTAAGTATAAAAATAATGGTTTTTGAACCGTTATCACCTACCCACACTTACATTTTGCGAGTTGATCAGTGTTTATGTAGGCAGTTTGTTTGACCCCTCAACCTCTAACTTTTCCACCCCCTAAGTCAACTATACAATTGATTTCTTGATTTCTGAATTTTGCTCAAGTATTTGTTGGTATCGGAGGGGTTAATTTTAAAAGAGTTTAGCGCAGCGGATTAATAACACAGAGAGCGTAAAGCGTATTAGGTCACAGTTGAAACGATTTTAGCCTTTTTATAAAAAACAATTTTCTTTCAGAAAATTAACCAAGCAGTTGATGTGCGTTAAAGTAAAATGAGTATAGGGCATAAGAAAAGCACACAAGGATTTTTATACTGGTTCGATTCAACAGAATCTACGTCCAGTCGTTAATCACTACAAAGAGTGATTAACAGTTCCACTAAAAAAGGATTTAACAGATTACAATGAAAAGTACAAAAATAGAATGAAAAGAACCACTCTACCAACTTGAAGAGACCTTGCTCCGGCAATCGACAAACGATTCACAAGCTTCCCTTTTCACAAGACCAGGTAGAGAACCTTGCCAACTTGAAGAGAGCCCACTTCGACTATCGACACACGATACGTAAGCCTCTCCTTTCACAAGACCAGGCAAGGGAACAAAGTAAACAAAAGCTCTCAAGAACGTTCCTCT
>NW_014542732.1:948014-962048 GCF_000741045.1 Vigna radiata var. radiata
CCACTAAAAATGAGTTTCACAGATTACAAATATTGTGAATAAAAACTGATAAGATAAACCTTCCTTCCACGAACGAACCGGAAGATGAACACTCTACTAACTCGAAGACAACCACTCCGACTATCGACACATGATACACGAGCTTCTCCTATTCACGAGACCAGGCAGAGCACCTTGCTAACTCGAAGAGAACCGTCCTGACCATCGATACACGAAACGCGAGCTTCCCCTATTCACGACACCAAGCAAGGGAACCTGAACAATAGCTTTTGAGAACTTCCTCTGACAAACAGGATTCTCCAAAAACTCTATGTTCAACAACATTACTTCTGAATTTCTCAAAAACTCAATATATAGCCAGCTGCTCTGAATATCAACAGTCAAGTCCCAACTGACACAAATAATCGATTATTGTAAGTGATAATCGATTATCCAAGTCTGTTACAGGGTTTTCAAAATATGATAATCGATTATGTGAAGTGATAATCGATTATTCCTGAAAGACTTGTGATAATCGGTTATTGTTTTAACATAATCGATTATTTCAGTAAAATTTACAAGTTTTACAAAATTAAAGACTCTCCTACCACATATAAATTCTACAAATTGCTTTTAAATAATTCTAATATCTTTTTCAAGTAAAACTTCTTGCAGCATCATCAAAACAATTGTCTTCAAGATTTACCAATATTCCTTATTGGTAACAATCTCCCCCTTTTTTATGATGATCAAAAATTCAAGTTTTAAAAGCAACTTTGGCTTACCTACAAAACATACAAGCTAACAGACATCAACAAAGTTAGCAATACTTGTTTATATTATACTTATCCCCCTAAAAATATATTTCTCCCCCTTTTTTATCATAAGAAAAAAGATTAATGTAAAGATCTCCCCCTTAATATGATTTTCCCCTCAATCATACAATGTATGCATAAAAGAAACATAAAAGATCATTTTATTCATAAGAGAAGGATTACATTAAAGAGCATCACAAAAGATATAATTAAAACATAGAGAAAATAACACAACAAACAATCAGCTTAGAGGCCTATTTCTAAAATTCAGGACTAGGGGACCTCTCTAGAGGCTGAATGTTGAGATGATTCTCGATGTTAGTTAGGCGAACATCAAGATCAAGAAATTGATCAACCATGTATTCATCAATAGATTGATGCCACTCATAAATCTCTTCAAAGTGTGTTCGCTGTGCTAGACTCATATCCTCTAATTGCTTAGATAATCTTGCAAAGTGTTCTTCCATAGAAGTTGAGGATAAGGAGGGTATGTTGGATGGTCCAACATCAGAAGGAGCAGCAGCACTTACTGGGCCTACCATGTGTGTATCCATGTCATTTTCTTCATCATCATCTGAATGAGCATCACCTTTATGAATAATGGCATTTCCTCGAGTAGTAAATCCCATTTGCCTAAAAGTGGTGTCACCAATCTCATATCCAATGGCTTTTATTGTTTGAACATGTTCTCCTTCCACATTAACTCCTTTATATTCTAAAATTCTAGAAATGAGAAGAGCATAAGGAAAATGATAGGAATGAGATTTCTTAGCTTTTACCATTGTGTCAGAAATGAGAGTAGGTCAATCAATGTGTATGTGATTTAGGATCCCATACAAAAGAAGCAGATCCTGCTCAGAGCATTGAGCATGGTTGGTTGCTCTAAGACACAGAAGCCACACAATTAAGTAGTGGATCATCCTCTCTTCAAATTTAAAGCCACCAACAAGTAGTTGCCTATGGTTGATCTGTTGTTTAGGATGGCGCAAGAAGGATTGAAAGACCATCAGTCGGTTGAAGTCAGAAATTCCAAGATGAACCTTCACAGCATCACCCAGATGGTAAGTTGGGCGACATTAGTCCACACATTGTCATCCAAAATTATGCGGACTCCCTTTACTTTAGTGGATATGATCCCATCACGATATCTCAAGTTGAAGTAGAAAACTCTTATGAGATCAGGATAAATACAACCTTTTTGCTCCACCAAATGTGTGAGACCTTGACCAGCAAAGAGATCTGGAAATTGAAATCAATAGTAACGATAAAAATCAAGACGAATAAACTTTACCACCATGATTCTCCTTCTTGCCATGAATTCACAAAATCCGCATGTTTTTCTGGATCTGAAATTCATCCATCTATGGTTGCAGGACGTGATTGAGAAGAAGAGGATGCTCCAACAGCTCTGTGGCGATGTCTTCTTGAATAAGCCATGGAGGAAGTTTAAGGTAGTGAGACTTTGAGAAAGTGAAGAGAAATGGAGAGGATTTTAGCTCTAGATTTGATTTCAGCAGTTTCTGGGTGCAAAGAAGTGACTAATAATCGGTTATAGGGGGCTATTTATAAGAAAAATGGAAAAACTAGCCGTTTATGGCAGTTTGTAGCCGTTATGGGACGCTCCAATGACTCTATTTTGAAATTGTTAGTGTGATAATCGATTATTGCTCGAGATAATCGATTATCTGTTCAAGAATCATTGCCCAAAAATTGCAAGATAATCGATTATGCCTGATGATAATCGATTATCTGCTCAAAATTTTCCAAATTTGAGTTTTGAGTTTGAATAATCGATTATTCCCTTATGATAATCGATTAACAACGCTATTTTTACGAAAATTTAAGAATTTTCATAAGCTTTGATCCTAAGACATATCTAACACTCCTAGTTCTCTTCTAAGCTCATAAAATCTATCCTTCTTGGTGAAAATATCAGCTAATTGATGTAGTGTATCAACATATTCAATTTGACAATCCCCCTTTTGAATATGGTCTCTTAAGAAATGATGTCTAATCTCAATGTGCTTAGTTCTTGAATGCATTATGGGGTTCTTAGTCAGATTTATAACACTAGTATTATCACATTTTAATGGAATGTTATTAAGGAAGATATCAAAGTCTCCCAGTTGTTGTTTCATCCATAGAATTTGGGCACAATAATTTCCAGTAGCAATATATTCAGCTTCAGTGGTAGACAAAACTACACACGCTTGTTTCTTTGAATGCCAGGACACCTAAGAACAACCCAGAAAATGACAGGTTCCACTAGTACTTTTCCTATCAATTTTACAACCACCATAATCTGCATCAGAATAACCTATTAAACTAGGTGAAGCATCAGAGGGATACCAAAGTCCAAAAGAAGTGGTTCCTTTAAGGTATTTTAAGATTCTCTTGACAGCAGTCAAATGGGATTTTTTAGGATTAGCTTGGTACCTAGCACACACACATACACTTTGCATAATATTTGGTCTACTAGCAGTTAGGTACAACAAAGATCCTATCATACCTCTAAACATAGTTTCATTTACTCCTTTTCCAGATTCATCCTTATCTATATACCATGAAGTTGCCATAGGTGTACTAGCTTCTTTGCAAGTATCCATACCAAATTTCTTAAGAACTTCTCTATAATATTTTGTTTGGGAGATAAAAGTACCTCCATTCATTTGCTTTATTTGTAGTCCTAAAAAGAAATTCAGTTCACCCATCATAGACATCTCAAACTCACCTTGCATTCTTTTTGCAAATTCTTCACACAAAGAGTCATCAGTTGACCCAAATATAATATCATCTATGTAAACTTGCACAATCAAGATGTGTTTTCCTACTTTCTTTATGAATAAGGTTGAATCAACTTTACCTCTAGAAAAATCATTATCGATTAAGAAGGTACTATGTCTTTCATACCAAGACCTAGGTGCCTATTTAAGACCATACAAGGCCTTTTTCAACTTATAAACATGACTAGGAAATTTGAAATCCTCAAAACCAGGAGGTTGACTAACATATACCTCTTCTTTTATAAAACCATTTAAAAATGAACTTTTCACATCCATTTGATACAGTTTAAATTTCATCAAAGATGCATATGAAAGTAACAATCTAATTGCATCAAACCTGGCCACTGGTGCATATGTTTCATCATAGTTTATACCTTCCTATTGACAGTAGCCCTTTGCAACTAGCCTTGCTTTGTTCTTTGTGATGTTTCATCCTCATCAAGCTTGTTCCTGAATACCCATTTTGTTCCTATGACTTGATAATCATCTTGCTTCGGAATAAGTTCCCAAACTTCATTCCTTTCAAATTGGTTTAGCTCTTCTTGCATAACAACGCACCACTTATCATCTTGAAGAGCTTCCTTTATGTTCTTGGGTTCTATCTGAGACACAAAAGCTACAGTTAAACAAATTATTAAGATTGTTTCTAGTAGTTACCCCTTTTGAAATATCAATGATGTTGTTCAAGGAGAGTCCTCTTGGTTGTTGATAGCTTCTAGGATCAACAGCTTGAGGTGTTTCTTGAAGTTTCGGAGGATAATTCTCATTTAGATACATCTCTTCAAGAGCTTCCCTCAAATAATCCTCATCACCTGCAATAGGTTTATTTGACTCAAGAGGGTTTACCTCAAGGTCCACAATCTCATTAAAGACAACATGCATTGATTCTTCAATTATGAAAGTTCTTCTATTGAATACTCTATATGCTTTACTAGTCAAAGAATATCCTAGAAAGATTGCTTCATCAGATTTTGCATCAAATTTACCAAGATTATCTTTACCATTATTCAATACAAAGCATTTGCATCCAAATATTTTCAAGTGAGATACATTTGGTTTTCTACCATTTAGTAGTTCATAAGGAGTTAATTTCAGAATTGGCTTAATAAGCACCCTGTTCAACACATAACAAGCAGTACTAACTGCATCAGCCCAAAAATATTTTGGCACATTAGATTCATTCATAAGCGTTCTAGCTAATTCTTCTAATGATCTATTTTTCCTTTCAACAACACCATTTTGAAGGGGAGTTCTAGGTGTCGAAAAGTTATGTGCTATGCCATATTCTTCACAAAATTTTTCAAAAGATTCATTTTCAAATTCACCATCGTGATCACTTCTCAAGGTTTTGATTTTCAAATCTTTTTCATTTTGAATACGTTTAGCAAAAGATTTAAAAGCTTTAAAAGCCTCACTTTTCAAAGTCAAAAAGAAAGTCCAAGTAAATCTAGTGTAATCATCAACAATTACAAGAGCATAGTAATTTCCACCAAAACTTTTAATTCTAGATGGACCAAATAAGTCCATATGCAACAGTTCTAAAGGTTTTGTCGTAGAAATCATGCTTTTGGATGAAAATGAAGATTTGGTTTGTTTACCTTTTTGACATGCAGTGCATAATTTGTCTTTCTCAAATTTCAGTTAAGGCAAACCAATCACAAGGTTTTTTTAAATTAATTTATTCAAATGTTGCATATGAATATGTGCAGCTCCTTAATGCCATAGCCAAGGATTTTCTTCTGTAGCAACTAAGCATGTTATACTATGACTAGATGCACTTTCAATATCAATCAAATATATGTTGTTATGTCTAACACCTTGCAAAGCAATATTAGTAGAATCTTTAAAATAAACAGTGCATTTATCACTTTCAAATGTTACCTTGAGACCTTTGTTGCACAATTGACTTATGCTTAGGAGGTTATGCTTGAGGCCTTCAACATATAAGACATCTTTTATAGTCAATGTGTTTCCTCCTCCAATGCATCTGGTACCCATGATTCTACCTTTGTTGTTATCCCCATAAGTAACAAATCCTTGCTTTTTCTTCTCAAAAGAGATAAACCTTTTCTTGTCACCAGTCATGTGTCTTGAACATCCACTGTCAAGATACCACAATGACTTCTTTGACTTAGTAGGTTCCTACAAAACAAATTTGCAAGAATTTTAGGTCCCCATTCTCATTATGGGTCCTTGGGGTTAGTTCATGCAAGTATATATCATTTCACAACTTTAACCCATGCATATTTACCATTTGAAACACCAAAATGTTTAATGTTGCATTTGTTTGATGTGCGTCCATGCTTCATACAGTAAAAACAACAAATATAATTCACTTTATTTTTAACAAAAGTCCCTTTTTCCACCCAAACTCTACGAGTTCTTCTAGTTTTAAACTTTGTGTTTTGATGCAAGTTCCTATTTCTGATATTGCTTGTTTTAAAGTTTGTTTTAGCATGCGAATTTGTCTTGGTTGCCTTTGCAAGTAGATTTTAAAGTATATTAATGTCAAACATATGACTCTTACAAGACAAACATTCAACAGGTTCAACAGTATCATTTGCATAAGACAATTTTATTTCTAAAGTACTAACTTTATTTCTTAAAACAACTTCATTATCAAGCAAATTTTCATATTTCAATTTTAATTCATTGTGCTATTTCTTAAGCTTCTTATGTGCAACATCAAGTTTTTCAGATTCATTCATTAATTCAAAGAAGGATTTTTTCAAGTCTAACTCACTAGATTCAAAGCTAGAGTCACTTACTTGGCTTTTAGTATCTTCTGAGTTAGCCATTAGAAAAATGTTTGCTTCTTCATCTGAATGAATCACTTGAGCTTGTTGAGCTAGATGCATTGTCTTCCCAAGCTATGTAAGCTTTCTTTTTCTTCTGAAACTTTCTTTCTTTCTTTTCTTCACTTTCCTTGTTCTTTGGACATTCAGTTTTCATGTGTCCTCTTTCTCCACATCCATAGCATTTAACACTTGAAGGAGAATCTTGATTTTCTCTCCTTTCTTTACGAAATTTTTCCTTACCTTTTGCCTTCATAAACTTGGCAAATTTCTTTATCATGAGGCTCATGTTCTCCTCATCATCAGAACCATCATCTTCAAAAGTTTTTGAACTTTTGCCTTTAGAGATCTCGGACTTGAAGGCTATTGTCTTCCTTTTGCCTTGATCTTCTTCAGCAGTTAATCTCTTCATTTCAAGCTCGTGCTCACGAAGCTTTCCAAACAGAATTGGCATCGTCATTTGAGAGAGATTTTGAGACTCTAAGGTGGCAGTCACCTTTGGTTACCAAGACCTGTCCAATGATTTCAAAATTTTTACATTCAATTCATCAGTATCAAAGGTCTTACCCAAACCTGTCAAGTGGTTCACTATGTGAGTGAAACGCTTTTGAACATCAGAAATTGTTTCACCAGGTTGCATTCTGAACATCTCATACTCCTGAATGAGAGTGTTCTTCCTTGCACGTTTCACGTCCTCTGTTCCTTCACGTGTGACTCTGAGGACTTCCCACATTTCTTGTGTTGTCTTACACACTGAAATTCTATAGAATTCATCAAGTACAACAACAGATGAAATAATATTACGAGCTATAATATCAAACTGAGCTCGTCTATTTTCTTCAGCATCCAATTAAAATATGGTTTTTCTACTTCTACACCATCAACTATGCTCTTAGGAATAAAAGGACCATTTTGTACAGCTTCCCAGATGCCTCTGTCAATAGACCCCATAAAAATTTCCATTCTGACTTTCCAGAACGCATAGTAATCACCAGTAAAAGGTGGTGGTCTGTTAATAGAACCTCCCTCGGCATATACAAGATTTTGAGTGTGATGACCGGCCATATTTGCAATTTTTGAAAAACTATCAAAGCAAGCTCTGATACCAATTGTTGGTCGGTACCGGATAGAGTGTAACGCAGCGGAATAAAACTTTAAAGTAAGCGAAAAGCGTGTTCGGTCACTTTTGTATTAAAATGGTCAGTTTATAAAATAAATTTTCTAAGAGACAATTTATCGAGCAATTGATGTGCAAATGAAAATAACAAGTGCAGGGAGTAGAAAAAATCACACGAGTAATTTTTATACTGGTTCGATTCGAAAGAATCTACGTCCTATCGTTAATCACTATAAAAAGTGATTAACAGTTCCACTAAAAATGAGTTTCACAGATTACAAATATTGTGAATAAAAACTGATAAGATAAACCTTCCTTCCACGAACGAACCGGAAGATGAACACTCTGCCAACTCGAAGAGAACCACTCCGACTATCGACACATGATACACGAGCTTCTCCTATTCACGAGACCAGGCAGAGCACCTTGCTAACTCGAAGAGAACCGTCCTGACCATCGATACACGAAACGCGAGCTTCCCCTATTCACGACACCAAGCAAGGGAACCTGAACAATAGCTTTTGAGAACTTCCTCTGACAAACAGGATTCTCCAAAAACTCTATGTTCAACAACATTACTTCTGAATTTCTCAAAAACTCAATATATAGCCAGCTGCTCTGAATATCAACAGTCAAGTCCCAACTGACACAAATAATCGATTATTGTAAGTGATAATCGATTATCCAAGTCTGTTACAGGGTTTTCAAAATATGATAATCGATTATGTGAAGTGATAATCGATTATTCCTGAAAGACTTGTGATAATCGGTTATTGTTTTAACATAATCGATTATTTCAGTAAAATTTACAAGTTTTACAAAATTAAAGACTCTCCTACCACATATAAATTCTACAAATTGCTTTTAAATAATTCTAATATCTTTTTCAAGTAAAACTTCTTGCAGCATCATCAAAACAATTGTCTTCAAGATTTACCAATATTCCTTATTGGTAACAATGATAATTCTGGTATGGTCTATTTCCTCCAATCATGTTTGCAGCAAAAGCTTGAGAGGAGTTTTCCACAGCACTGTCCACCAAGCTAGGACATTCATTAGTGTAGTGATAAGTTGAAATGCAAATTCCACATTTCTTAACAATTTTTGTAGTTGAGGTTTTAAACAAGCTTGCAATCTTGTCGAGTTTGCTCTCTGGCTTATTCAATCTTTCATCTATCCTCTTTCCATCAACTACACCGTTTTCAATTTCATGTACTCCCTTCAACAAAGTCACTGAACTTTCTCTTATGCCATATTGTTGACTATCTACTGCCTTTCGTTCTATTAGATCTATACCATCCTCTGGTGACCTGTCTCAGAAAGATCATTCGCTTGCAGCATCTGTCCACGACTTATCAATTGGACTTAACCCTTCATAAAAGCTTAGAAGGCTTAATAGCACTAATGGTCCCTAATTTCGTCACGTGCATTCGTTTTGGTCCCCATATTTGTTTTTTGTTTAATGCTGTCCTAAAGATCATAATTTGTGTTCAATTTAGTCCTTTTTACTAACGCCGTCTAAATCGATAACGGCCAGATCTCCACATGTGCAATTAGAGAGTGAACTGTCATTTATGTTTTGACGTGGACTAGATCAGTCATCATCATAGGGACCATATTCGAAAATAATTAACAGAAATGAGGACTAGATTGAACAACCTTCATTCATTACAAAACATAGAGACACATAACCATCTTCTTCAACCTTCAGCCCAACCAAAAATCGAAACGCTAGCGCCGCCACCATTAAACCCTCAGGCTACCACCGCAATCACCACAGACTTGCAAACGAAAATTCTAAAATTACAAAGTGAACAAAAAATCATAGACAAACCCAACCAAGATAGTGACAATTATAGGCTCTGAGACTCCAAAATCTTTCATATAGAGTGACCAAAATCACATTCACACACCATTTTTATCAAAACCTTGTCAACGGTTTCAATCACAGCATCAACAACTCAAACTTTACAATTAAAGAGAACCGACAAGGAAAAAGAGGAAACTTGGACATTGTTCATGGACTTGGGTTAGTAAAAAGTTTAACTTGTCGGGAGAAATAAAGGAGAACCCATTTATTGCAACAACAAGAAGAAGATTAGGAAGGAGACATGGCTCATCAACCACCAAGATGGGGAATGTTAACCATGAACCTCACTTTTGCTTTCACTGAAGTAAATTAAAAAACCTTAACCCTAATTTCACTCTTCCCCCTCGTTAAAAATTGGGTTCCATTAAATAAATCACATTTCTTTCAAAATCCATCTCAATGTGGCTGAAGGACTCCACCTGGGTAGTTAAATGCTACATCAACACTGTTGAGCACAACTGGACTGTATACCGTTAACGATTTAAACGGCGTTTGCAAAAAGGACCAAATTGAACAAAATTTACATTCTTTAGGACAAAATTGAACAAAAAAAAATATGGGGACCAAAACGAATGCACGTGACGAAAATAGGGACCATTAGTGCTATTAAGCCAAGCTTAGAATGAAATCTACCATTTGGAGTTGAGGGCACGAAGCACATAGTTTCTTGAATCTTTCCCAATACTCACCAAGATTCTCTCTATCAAAGTAATACCACTTTTTAAGGCAAATTTCGTATTGCCAAGTAGTATACAAGTAAGTTCATAGGATTAAATTAACTCAGTCGTCTCCCAATGAATACGAAATTTCTTTTCAATATTTGAATCTTATGAATGCAACGCAATGCTCAAGAATAAAAATGAGAAACCATGCTAATAGAATTAATGTTTGAAGAAAGAGAAAACATCGAAACAATTATGAAGAAATAGGCTAATTTCACTGCTTTTCCAAGATAGATTCGTCATCGGTTATCCACAAATTATTGTTCAATTGATTATTGTTTAAGTTTCAAATTAATTAAAGTACATTATTAATTAATTTGAGGACGATCATGCAGTTAACAAAAGTAGATTCTCAATCAAATGCAAGACNTTTCTAGATTATTCACAATAAATTCAACCAAAGTACATTCTCGATCAAATTTTATTATGTTTAATCATGTTTATTCTCAAATCTTCTAACCAAATTAGAAGCTAATTATTCAAAGTAAATTCTCAATTAATTATAGTTGAAATTATTACCATCAATCAAAGTACATTCTCAATTGATAGCAAAAACCAGTTTAATCATATGAAAGTTTCTAAATTCAATCAAAGTAGATTCTCAATTAAACCTTGAAACTCTTGAACTCATATAATCAATATGCATATAGATTCAAACATCTTATGCTGCAAAAATCATTGCTTTTAATATGATTGAGAGATGAAAAACATAGAAGAAGAATAACTCAAATTAATAATCAAAAGAAACAAATACATTAATTCAACTTAACCTCAGAATCCATAATGAAATTATAGTGGAACAGTCCTCGGAACTTAGCCCTCCATGAATGGAGTAGAATACAGGATGAAATAAAAGTGAGAGGAATGGTGGATGAATGAAGTATAATTTTTGCCTCCCCTAGGTCTCTTTATATAGGCTTGATTGGGCTTGGACTTTGAATTTTCTGTTGATAAAATCTTTTATCTTATATCTAATATCTTTCAAATATTCAATAGATTTAATCAGTTTTTGATAATATTTGATAATATTTTTGATATTTATTGATTCAAATAAATATTATCTTAAGATTCAAAAAGATTTGGCAAATATTATCTTTTGATATTTATTGATATAGTTAAATAAGATAATTATTTAACAATATCAAGTAAAATATCTTAAGATATATTTTCTCCAAAATATCTTTAAAAAAATCTAACAGATTTAAACTTGCCCAAAATTATATTTCAACCCTTTTTATTTTATTCAAAATTGCACAAAAGTACAAAATTGTCCTCTAACTGTACATTAGTCATCTCTTTCTTTTCAAAATTGCATAGGAACCTTGAGTTGACCAGATTAGACCATCTTTGACCATTCAATTTCATGATTCAAATGAATAAAATTCTAAATTCAGCTGCACAAATAAACATTAGAACATCCAAAATAATTTATGCAACTAAAAATCACATTTAAGCATCTTTAATTCTCAAACCCAATAAACCCAATCGTTACAAATTCACTTTAAATCAATCATTTAAGCACAAGAATCTCAAAAAATTTGAATTCTAAAACATAAATGTGGGCATAAATGTGCACTCATCAGTAGCTGAGCCGCAAAAATTGGTGCACTCAAGGCAGTAAAAAAAGAATTCGAGTTTTGTACTTTTAGCTAAGTAGCAACGCTTTAGTGCTGAACCACACAAGAAAACTCTGAGCATGAGAAAACCTGAAGCATCATATTATGGAGCTAAGGCATTAAAGTAACCTCCAATGGATAACCTTAAGTCCATACCACCAGAACACAAGGTTGAATTTAAAAAGAAAAAAAGAACAAAAAAAAACACTTGGGAGGAACCCTTGTTGCTGAACACCAACTAGGTAAGGCTGAGCATTGACCTAGAACTCTGTAAATAGAGCATCAACTATGTTTTAGATATCACTTTCATAGCTTATGTAGGCACTCTTTCTGTACTAGATCAGAATATATTGTTTAGAGACATAGGAAAGGCACAACAACTCTAAAGGCTTCTAAATTTTGTATTATTATAAGGAGCTAAATTTTCCAAGGGTTTAGGTTGGATGTAATTGATCTTCATTCTCTATATTGTTACATCTTTAATATTTATATATGATTTCATTCAAATGTTTATGATTTGGTTTATGCTTTATTTTTTTTAGATGAATTGATCACTTATCTTTTTTCAGGAATTTAGATTGAATTAAAAAACTAATCTTAAATTATAGTTCAATCGAGTAATTTCATGCTTTTAGATATTAAGAATAGATTTAAGATTTTATCTCAAAAGTCTTATAGTTAAGACAATGATTCATTTAATATGAAGTTGAAGTATCACACTAAATTCAAATTCCTTAGGCTATAGATGTTACAAAATGGATCTAAAATTATCTTGGAGAACTCGGAAGGACAGTTTTATGGCATGCATATTAAATAAATAAAGATCAATAACAGTGTAACAAAGAAAGGTGAAATGAAATCTAACATCAAGATGCACTTTTTAAAAACTCAATTAGTTTTGTTTTCATAATCATTAAAATCACTACAAACATTGTTGTATTGAATCTAACTCAGATTTGAATATTGGATGACCTTAATAAATCTCTGTGGATAAACATTTGATGGATACTACAAACGCACCTAGTACATTTGCTGGAACTAATTTGAAGTAGTCGTTGACTAGAATTTGGCTAAAGATCTTTATAATTAGATTAGACTGCTATATAAATCTGTATATATAGTACTAATACATTTAGTTATATTCCTTACTATGTTGTATACTCTGTTATGCTCAATTTCTTTTAAAGTTTTTCTTGTATGCAAAACAGAAAACAGAACCAGACGTTTTTTTTTTATTCTGAAATAGAAAGGAGTGCGAGAAGGAATAATAGCAAAACCAGAAAATAGAAGCAATATGCAAAACTGCAGCAACAGTAGAAGGGGACGTCCATGTCAGACATTGATTTGCACACTCAATTAACAGAAATGGCTGAAAGGATTAAATAAAGAAGGTTGTAAGGAGATTATGAAGAGCAAGGACGTAAACACTTCTCTAGCATTGTCAGACTTTCTAAGGGAGTAAAATGGATGTCCTAATTTTAACCATTTTAGCATTGTCCTAATTTTAACCATTTTATTAAAACTTTTTGGGAAATAATAAAGTGGATGTTCTAATAATGGTAGAAAAACTCCATAAGTATAAAAAAAGTGATAAAGGAAGAAAAATCGTCATTTATAACTTTGATATCGAAGAGAGAATACATGCTAATTTCACTCATTGGTTTCATATACAACATTGATTAAATTATCAGCTAAAAGGCTAAAAGGGATGCTACATTGTTAACGGATTGGCAAGCGTAACAATTGGTATCAATTAATAATAAATGGTAAGTCCAAGTATCGTTTTCCCAAGAGACTCGAAAGGCCTTATCGTTCATGTGAATTAAAATAGTAAGACTTGAAAATAAAAATTAATCAATTGGATGTGTGAATAAAATATGAACATGCAAAAGAGATTGATTCAATTGACGAGAAGAAAACAATGGATGAATGGAGTTGTTGGGGGTTTACAATTTCATCTTATCCGCTCTCTCTTATTTACTCCTCTTGAATTATCAGCTTGATTAGTTAATTGTCATGCAACTTTCTTAGCCTACCCTTAACCCGATCCCTCGGCGAAAAGAGCCTAATACTAATTACTGGCTTGTTATCCCTAGCCTCCCCTAGCAATTAATACAGCATTATAGAGCAGAAGTTAAAAGCAATTTATCGTCCTACCCCTATCCCTAGGTGGTATTGCTTAATCAAGAAATTACTCACCAGTTCATGACATTACTGTACGTCCCCGTATCAATAAAGACAAACATCAGTTATCGAATGAGTTAAACGATAAAGGCATTAAGTACAGATGAGAACCCAACAATTAACAATCATAACATATGGAAACCATATAAATAA
>NW_014542732.1:962203-978320 GCF_000741045.1 Vigna radiata var. radiata
TGTGTTTCTGTGCCTAAGTCATCAAAAGATACAAACCCTAAGACGTTTTGGCCTTTAAATAGGGCATAAAAATAACATAAAACAAGCCCAAGCCCAAACAGATCATAAAAANCACAGAAAACAGGTCCAAGCCCAGCAGACAACCGCCCGGCGGTATAAGTGTGGCGCCCGGCGGTTTCCCACAAATCCCACTACCGCCCGGCAGTAGGGGTCTACCGCCCGGCAGTTTCCCTCAAAACCTCCCAGCGCCAACGTCAGGTGCCTACTCCTCGTCGTGGACCGTCCGGCGATGTAAGTTGCCGCCGGGCGGTGCGTCGACTCTTCAAATCTTCAATTTTCTTCTCTTTTCTTGAGTCTACGACCTTTATATGGTTTCCATATGTTTTGATTGTTAATTGTTGGGTTCTCATCTGTACTTAATGCCTTTATCGTTTAACTCATTCGATAACTGATGTTTGTCTTTATTGATACGGGGACGTACAGTAATGTCATGAACTGGTGAGTAATTTCTTGATTAAGCAATACCACCTAGGGATAGGGGTAGGACGATCAATTGCTTTTAACTTCTGCTCTATAATGTTGTATTAATTGCTAGGGGAGACTAGGGATAGCAAGCCAGTAATTAGTATTAGGTTGTTTTCGCCGAGGGATCGGGTTAAGGGTAGGCTAAGAAAGTTGCATGACAATTAATTAATCAAGCTAATAATTCAAGAGGAGTAAATAAGAGAGAGCGGATAAGATGAAATTGTAAACCCCCAACAACTCCATTCATCCATCCACTTTTGTGTTTAACCTCAATTGATCAAATTGCATTCATGTTTATTTTTCTGCACTTTATAAAAATCTCAAAATATTATTTTTATAGTCTTTATTGGTTAAGCAAAAGCACAACAGTTTAATGTCGTGAGTCTCTTGGGAAAACGATACTTGGACTTACCATTTATTATTACTTGATACGATTTGGTACGCTTGCCAATCCGTTAACAAGATTTTGGCGTCATTGTCGGGGACTCATGGTAGAACTATTCTATGTGTGTGATTCTTGATCGATTAGACTTTTTTTTTTTATTTTATTTGATCTTATTTGATTTGATTTTATCTTATTTTGTTTTATTTTATTTTATCTTATTTTGTTTCATTTGATTTGATTTGAATTGATTTGATTGGATTTGATTTGATTTTATTTTATTTTATTTTATTTTATTTGATTTGATTTCATTTAATTTCATTTTATTTTATTTTATTTTATTTTTTATCTTTCTGTTTTTTTTTTAAAAAAAGAAAAAAAAACGAAAATAAAATAAAATAATATCTTTCCATATTCTTCTCCTTATTCTTCTTCACATTCTTTCCCTCATCCTTCTCCTTATCTTTCCATATTTCTACCTTTCTATCTTTCTATTTAATTTTCTTTTTATCTTTTTATTTTATTTTTTTATCCCTTTATTTTTTCTAAAAAAAAAACGAAAATTAAAACTAAAATAAAAATAAAAATTATCTTTTACTATTTTTATATTTTGGGCTAATTTTGTGCTCTAGTGCAGTGTTCTTTAGTGTATGCAGGAAAAAAAAATTGGTACTAAGAGCACAAGACCATCAGGAGGCAGATAAGGAAGGAGAATTGGTTCACCAACACCCTGATGTGAAAAGTGACGAACCCTAACCGGGCACATCAATGAAATTCAAAATTAGGTTATGGGTTGTCAAGACTATTAAAGCAAGCAGAGCTCTTGAGATTGAGGATCCTTAGAGTTGGTGACAAGAAGATTGTTGGTGTCATGAAGGAAGGAAGAACGCCAACGTTAAAAATCAACACCTACTGAGGGGTGTTTGGGCGTTACCGGGTCAAGCTAATGACATTAAAGAAGCGCTACCTGGGAGGCAACCCAATTTCTAACCTTGTTTCTGAATCTTTTTCTTTTCTTTTATTTTATTTTATTAGATTTTATTTTATTTTATTTTGTTAGGGTTATGTGTTGCTTCTGATGGCAATGATGATAACATCTACTGATGAATGCTTCTACAACATCTACTGATGGATGGTAGGTGATATGGCATTTACTGATGGATGCCAATGAAGATTAGAAAGATTAGCATTTACTAATGAATGATAGTGGGATAGCATCTACTGAGGGATGCTAGAAGATTTAGGTATCTACTGAAGGATACAGGGAGGTACACCTACTGATGGGTGTTGGAAAGGTATGCACTTACTAATGAGTGCTAAACAGGTTTGGGTTAGGCTCGTGACGTTAAACAAGTGCTACTAGGAGGCAACCTAGGTTCCCTCTTACTTGTGCATTTTGAATTCTTAGAATATGTTGAATTTTTATTTTCAGTGTGTATGCTTGGCTTGAACACTTTTCTGAAAATGTTTGACTGAATAATTTGCATGATGAGCCTATTTCATGATTATTTGATGTGGATGATAATTGAGTTGTGTTGTGTGTTAATATCCAGTGAAACAGATGTGTGATGAATTATGATTGTGGTTATGATGCTAAGCAGGGTGTAGGAATGAATTTTGTGTGAGAAAGCATGTTGTGTAAGGTTTTGAGCTCTAGAGTTTTTATTGTTGTATGCATTGTTCATAGGAAAACATGAATGATATTGCCTTAATCTTGATGATTGATTGAATTGCATGTAAATGTCGTATGATCAAGGCCATTTTTGAGAACCCTTCTCTAGCCAAATTTTCACCCAAAATGCTTGAATATATTATACCCTTTTTGAACCTTAGCCTTAAACAGGATGTGAACCCTTGTCTTTAAATTCTTTACCTTGAGTTGGGATGAGCTTAATTGTATATGATGAAAAGGTTCAAGTTTGGGGTTGTATGGGGGAAAATTGAAAAAGCAAGTGAAAAGCATTGAGCTCAAATGTTGAAATAGAAAAAAATGCATGATAAAAAGAAAAAGAAAAGAAGAAAAGCATGAAAGTGAGCTTAATGCAAAAGAAAAGAAAAGGGAAGAAGTTGGGAGTAAGTGAGATTGGTGAGAAAGAGAGTTAGGCTTAATTGTTAAAGGTTATGAAAGCTCTCTTAACTTAAGGATTTTGTTTTCCAGAAAAACCAATTTTTCTTGTTAACCCAACCTCATTACAAGCCATGTAAAAGTCCTTTTGATGACATTTGCATGTAAAGATGTTGATTATTTGAGATAAATGGCAATTTTGTTTCATGTGACTTGTGAACAATAGAGAGTTGGATTGTCACCTTAAACACTTGAGTGATTGAGTGAAAAACTTGCTTGATATGAACTGTTAATTTTCATGAGTGCATTTTTGCTTGGTGGATTGGTCATTCATAATGTGTAACATCTGTTGTNCAATCTCTAGATTGAAAGCATGCATGCACCTTATTTTGATTTCACTGAAAGATTTGAGATTGAGTAGTTTTGTCATGTACTTTGGGAATGTTGAAACATTGGATGGAAGAGGATAAAGCCAAGTTTTGTTTTGTGTGTTGTTTTGTTTTGTTTGCTTGAGGACAAGCAAAATTCTAAGTTTGGGGTGTTGATGAAGGTTGAAAAACAGTTATTTTCATATGTCATTTTAGACCAAATTACACCCTTTACTACTTGGAATGAGCTTAGAATTAAGCAAAACTCAATAAATGAGTCTGTATAGAGTCAAAAGCTGTTTTTAGCGATATTATGCTTGTTTTGCATTGTTTTGTAGCATTTCTGAGAAAATGAAGAATGGAGTTGAAGATAAAGGTCGTAGACTCAAGAAAAAAGAAGAAAATTGAAGATTTGAAGAGTCGACGCACCGCCCGGCGGTAACTTACATCGCCGGACGGTCCACGACGAGGAGTAGGCACCTAGCGTTGGCGCTGGGAGGTTTTGAGGGAAACCGCCGGGCGGTAGTGCGATTTGTGGGAAACCGCCGGGTGCCACACTTATACCGCCGGGCGGTTGTCTGCTGGGCTTGGACCTGTTTTCTGTGTTTTTTATGATCTGTTTGGGCTTGGGCTTGTTTTATGTTATTTTTATGCCCTATTTAAAGGCCAAAACGTCTTAGGGTTTGTATCTTTTGATGACTTAGGCACAGAAACACATTTTTCACCCCTTTGGGGTAGATTTGGAGATGGTGACANCTCTCCTTTTCTCCTTTTTAGGGTTTGTATTTCTTCATCCATTTTTCATCTAGTTTCACCATGACTATGGTGAACTAAACCCTATTGTTGTTGGGGGAAACAATGTAATCTTTTGATACTCTCTTTTATTGAAACTCTTGTTTATTTATATGGTTTCCATATGTTTTGATTGTTAATTGTTGGGTTCTCATCTGTACTTAATGCCTTTATCGTTTAACTCATTCGATAACTGATGTTTGTCTTTATTGATACGGGGACGTACAGTAATGTCATGAACTGGTGAGTAATTTCTTGATTAAGCAATACCACCTAGGGATAGGGGTAGGACGATCAATTGCTTTTAACTTCTGCTCTATAATGTTGTATTAATTGCTAGGGGAGACTAGGGATAGCAAGCCAGTAATTAGTATTAGGTTGTTTTCGCCGAGGGATCGGGTTAAGGGTAGGCTAAGAAAGTTGCATGACAATTAATTAATCAAGCTAATAATTCAAGAGGAGTAAATAAGAGAGAGCGGATAAGATGAAATTGTAAACCCCCAACAACTCCATTCATCCATCCACTTTTGTGTTTAACCTCAATTGATCAAATTGCATTCATGTTTATTTTTTCTGCACTTTATAAAAATCTCAAAATATTATTTTTATAGTCTTGATTGGTTAAGCAAAAGCACAACAGTTTAGTGTCGTGAGTCTCTTGGGAAAACGATACTTGGACTTACCATTTATTATTACTTGATACGATTTGGTACGCTTGTCAATCCGTTAACAACCGCTCGGTGGTGGAATTTGCCGTCGGGCGGTGCGTCGACTCTTCAAATCTTCAATTTTCTTCTATTTTCTTGAGTCCACGACCTTTATCTCCAACTTCATTCTTCACTTTCTCAGAAATGCACAAAACAATGCAAAACAAGCATAATATCGCCAAAAACAGCTTTTGACTCTCTAAAGACTCATTTATTGAGTTTTCCTTGATTCTAAGCTTATTCCAAATAGTACAAGGCGTAATTTAGTCTAAAATGACATATGAAAATAACTTTTTTTCAACCTTCATCATACATCAAGTCATTGATAATTACATGAAACTTGTTTAAGGCTTTTACTTCTCCATCCCCATTTACCTTGTGGAGAAAGTTAAACTTTTTATAATTTCTATCCAGAATAAAATTTTCAAAACATATGAAATGTATTATGAAATAAATTTTCCGAGATAAGATTTTTGAAAAAACTTTCGAAAACTCATAAAATGCCTTTAGAAATGAGTTTTCCAGAATATCCACACATAAAATGTGTTTTAAAAAGAGTTATCCGAAATACACGAAATACATTCTAGGAAAAACTTTCCAAAATTTCCCATATTTTCTCTCTTCGATGGAAGTGGTAGCGTGATGTGATACAGTGACAAAAGGTGTTTGAATTTTTTTTCTTTTAATACGGTAGAGGAAGCGATTGCCGTTCTTTTAAGGGGAAGACATGTGTTGAATGTGGTACTTCTTGCTAATGAAGTGATGGAAACGACGAAAAGAAAAAAATAAATCATATTTGATACAAAGTTGACTCTGAAAAGAAACATGGCTCAATAAGGTGACACATTTTGTAGAACATGGTGAAAAGAATGGAGTTTGGAGAAAAATGGATTAGATAAATATGACGTTGCATTGAATCAAATTTCTAAATTTTTCAATTATTTCCTTCTATTTTTTATTCTCTTTTCTTCTATCTAAATAATAAACAAGTTGCCGAACGAGAGACGAATAAAAACAACATACCAATACTTTTCAACTAAAACATTCATTTCCTTAAAATATAACAATTTTATTTAAAAACTAATTTTAACCATTAGATTTTTCAAAAACAAAAATTCTTTCTATTTTCACCATTCAAGCTTTGAAAAATCTGATAGTAAATTGGTTACTCAACCAAATTATTCTATGTTTTCGAAAGATAAAAAATAACGTCATTCCACCTCTTCTTTATATAAACAATATTTAGACAACTATTCTTGTCATACAGTAATAAAAAAAGATTGCAAATTTCCTCTACAACTAAGTTTTAAAATGAGCTTCGAGGTTCATTTTACATTGCTTCAACACCAACTTCATGACGTGCAGTAGTAATTTGAATATAAATCAAAGAAATAATCCTAGCATAATTTGTAATGATAAAATTGCTTCCAAGTAATATTTTGGACATTCCGGACTGGTTGGCTCTTTCAACTTTATAAGCCCATCATTCTGGCATGGCTTTACGGTTTGGAACCAAGTTCCACACCATACACATATCCATATATCCTCAGGTAAAATACATAATTTTAAAACAGTGAAAGAGTATGTATGAAAAATTACCCTCTTTTTTCTCCTGCCATGAACTAACAATATACAACATAAACGTTACTACAAACAGTAAACACTTGCCTTTACAGTAATCAATAAATTGTTACAAGCAGCACGGTGTCCCCAGTTCAATGGCTGCATCAAGAGGTCCTACACCTCACTTTTACCGTAGGTGGTCTCGTTCTCATGTATAAAAAATTGACCAGAATCCTTTACATAGAATTTGTACTCTAATAGTGCAGATGATTGAAGTTCAACCACTGATCACAAGGTATGCCGGGGAAACCAAAAGACTTTTAGAGGTATTTACAATCGGTAACTCAAATGAATCTTCTAGGGGATCCACCCGGTGTGTGGGCTTTGTAAAAAGATTTTTCATGAAAAGGATCAAGAGTGAATGTTGCATTTGATCTCACTGGATATGACGGGAGGGTATTTTGCCCCATCAAAGTGTAAGTTGGATGAGGAGGAGAAAGAAAACAGCTCTTGTGGGCTGGTCCATACTGTCTCAATGGACTTGAGCAGGGCGATACTGGTAAAGATGTGATCACCCTTGTGTTATCTCTGAAGAAGGAAGTTCAAACAGCGAGTCAGTCTAAATAGCATAAAATTTATTCAGCATACACAGAGATTCATCACCAGGCCTTGATAAGAGAAGGTCAGATGTTTAACCTTGGGCTCCTTACTGCACGTGAAGTAACAGGAACTGGCTTTGTTCCATATTCTCCATCCAATGAATTTATACTCGTTCTATTGGAATGATCTAAAACTGGCTGCAAAGCGATTCAAACAACGAGAAAGTTAGCTCCATCTCAATGCTTGCCACAGAAATTGATTTTAAGATATTTTGCAACTTCAAAATGACAAAATTAAGTTTACGGAGTATGTGCATTAGAACCATGACTTCAAATGAACGAATACTTTCTATCCAAGTTTTGCTGTACTTTAGGATTCTCTTGCAGCATTATGTGCTCTAAGTAATTATGCAATCCACTTTTATCCAAAAAAAAGGAAAGCGATATTCTATTATCAGTTGTCACCCATAACTATACCATGATCACCCTGTTAATCTGTTCTCCAACTTCAACTTCACCAATACACGAGTATGCAATCCAACAACAGTCTTGAGTAAAACAAGACGATCAAATTCCATACAAAAAGCTAGTAGCTTACATAACCACCAAAACACACATGACAGACAATCATCTGCTTTTTTTCTTCCTTTCCTGACTACAACATTATACCTGTTTAACATATAATTCTATATAGACACAACCAAACAACGAAGTTATGTATGTTCAGTAGAGAAACTATGAACAACTTTTCTAGTTTATATCCAAACTTACCCCAAGTGATTTGCAGAAGTCACTTCATCCATATAATTACTACATATTTACGATATATTATTTTAAACATGATAATTGTAAAAGCATATAGGATTGAGCTACATAATACCTACAGCATAGGAAAAACTTAGCAAACCGTTGAAATAAAATCCTGACATATGATGTGACGAAATCCAATCATCACATCTCATCCATATACTAAATATTTACAATATATTATTTTAAACATGATAATAGTAGGCATATAGGATTGAGCTGCATAATACGTACAGCATAAGAAAAACTAAGCAAACCATTGAGATAAATCCTGACATATGACATGAGCAAATCCAGTCATCACATCTTATCCAGTATAGGATAACCACAAATGATGAAATCACATATATGTTGAACATGAGAATGGAATTAACATGTAAGACGCCAAAGCAACATAACTTCATAAAGAAAATAAAAAAGCAATAAGGACTATACCGGCGGTGTCCGACTTCCATCAAACATGTAGGGGAAAGCATCCCTAGTTATTCTGACATTTGTAGCTTTTGTTGCTGGTTGATCTAGAATAAAGGGATGCTCTAGTAACTGCTGGGCTGTGGGACGGGCTGATGGATCTCTTTGTAAGCATAGCTGAATGAAATTCTTTGCATCGCTTGAGAGATGATCAGGGATTTCAGGCATATCTCTACTGTTACCGATTTTAAATATTGCCGCTACCTGATAAATACAAGCATTAAAAACCAATCTTTGCCCTTCATATTCTTTAAATAGGCCGATATCAAACATGCAAACAAATGCTAGTTATAGATATCCAAAATCGCACCCCTTCATATTGATTCCAGGGAGGCTTTGATGTTGCCATTTCAAGAATTGTGCATCCCAAGCTCCATATATCAACAGGAAGGCTATAGCCATTTGTATTCATTACAACCTAAGAAAGCAAATATCAGTATACATTACAACTTACAGTGGAAGTGAAAAGGACGCGTCTGTTCAAAATGAAAATTGTGAAAAGGGTAAAATATTTTACCTCAGGTGCCATCCAGTATGGACTCCCTTTGAAAGAAAGCATGGAGGAAGAGGAATTTATCTGTTTCAGAACAATCTTAATTCAGAGATGATCTCCATCATAAAACTATACATTAGAAACTCTGCTCCCCCTACTATTTTTCTTCCAACTCTTCCATTTCACAAGGGTCCCTATCATATAAGTTTATGTCACATGGGACCCATTCGGTGGACATGATGTGATAGAATAAGAAAATAGGACATGACATGATAAGGACATGATAAAAATAAGAAAAAGATAAGATATAATCATATTTAGTGTTTAGTGAATACAAGAGAACAAACTAAATAAGGATAGGATATAATATAAAGGATGTTTAAATGACAATTTTTCATTAAAATTACACAATTTTCTAAAAATTGACATTTAATTTATATTTTTTACAAATAATGGAAATTATAGAAAAATATAATTTTAACTAAATTATACAAAATTATTTTTCATTTATATAACTACTTTTTATATTATAAAAGATTATATAAGATTTTAAAATTATAACTAATATCTTAAAAATATTTAAATTATTATTACTTAATTTTAGTAGCCTAATAAATAATAAAATTTAAATTTGTGCCACAATAATTACAAATCTAAATACATATAAGATAATATGCTAAGTAACAAAATTATTATGTATATATTATGATATAAACTAATATTAATAAAATCATACAAATTTTGTAAAATTAATATTATGATTCGAATATTTTTCTGAGAAAATTTATAAGATGTTAATTTTAATACTGTAATTATCATTATAATTTAAATTGATGTGTCAATATTATATCTATATCTATAGATAGAGAGAGGGCGGGAGAGGAAACCCGAGGGGGAGAGTTTATCCTATCCTATCAAACCTACCTCGCCTTCTTTCTCAAGATAAGAAATACACTGTACTACTGGCAAGATAGGATAAGTGATAAAATAACATTATCATGCAATGTTGGTGCAACAAATAACAGATCACAACACGGTAGGATAATTATCTTATCCTGCAACATCCAACCCACCAAATGGACCCTTGAATTTTAAAAGAAGAGCCAGAGGTACTCTAGCTCTCATTCTTCTATCTTGCGATTTTACTGAGAAATCATACGTAATCAAGAGGGCAAAGTGGAAAGTCTCTACCACTGCCCAGTCAAATATGATAGAACAGCAGGTTTGAAGCTGGAGCAAAAGAAAGACTTTTTACGTACTCCCAAGATTTTACATCTTGTGTATTGGCCAATTTATTTTGCAAGAAGCTATAACTTTTCAAATGAGCAGCCAAAAGCAATTGGTTCTTTAAAGAATACTCTAAAAAGCTTACATGTTTGGCCATTCCAAAGTCTGCCAGCTTGATTTCACCATTAGGATCAACTAGTATGTTAGCCCCCTTGATATCCCTGCGTAAAAAAAGAACAAAAATACTTTAAGAAAGAGTCAAGATGCATGCAATTCATATTATAAATATAGATCTTTGAGTAACCATTAACCAAATTACCTATGCACTGTATTTCTCCCATGAAGATAGCAAAGACCAGAGACAATTTGCCTGGTATAATTTTGAATAACAGGCTCTTTGAAGGCCCCATATTCCTGAAGTAATTTGTGAATAGAACCACCAGAGACATATTCCAAATAAACGGAGAGTGTTTCTTCTCCCTGCAAACATGGCACATCCGCACACATGTATTTATGAATGGTTCTCAATCATTAATTTATTTATTTTTTCTTCTTTTCCTATGTGCATACAGCTATATTTACAAGATTCAAAACTTAGAACTTTTTAGCCACATACCAAATCACTCCCATAGTATTGAACAATGTTTGAATGTGAAAGCTGACTGAGCAAATTGATCTCCTGCAACAAAATGAAGAACAGACATATCAAAACAAAATCCAATACAACACTATAGAATGTTTAAGGCACCATTCATAAATCTTAAAAAATAATAGAATTACCTGATTAAGTTGTTTGAGGCACTCTTTTGACGTTTGGTCATCGCAGACAACCCTGACTTCCTTTATTGCACACAATTGTCCACTATTACTGGCAAAGTTGCAACACAAGCTTTTCAGAGACGAAGAACAAACATAGGAAGCATATATAGTTTCCGTAGCTTGTCCATAACATGGACATTTGGACACAGTGCACATTCTGAAAGAAGACTGGTGATATAATTCTACTAACATAGTTTAAATTCAAAGCTTGTGATTTTATATTTCCACAACAGACACAAATATTTCCTTTGTAGCCTAAAGGTTTGCTCATATACAACCACCGATAGCAAAAGCCACAAGTTCTGCCGTTAATTCAGGGAGTGAAAACAATACATTATGTTATAAAGTTATTGCAGCCTAACCAAAAAGGAGAATTGAAAGTCAATTTCCTTCACTGTAAAAGAAAAAACAAACCAAAAATACCTATTGAATCCCAGGTAAACATGCCCAAATGTTCCCCGTCCTAGAAGCTTTCCCTTCTTCCACTTTGAAAGGTTACCGGTAGTGTGTTCTGCCACCCCATTTGCTCTAGCGCTGGAAAGAGAAGAGGAAGGACTAGTAGGAGAGCCCGGTGGAAGAGGCAACGGATGGCATTCACCCCTTCCGTCTTCTTGCCTGCCTGTAGGAGAGTCAAGGCTCAAAATAGGCAACTTCGGATGAAGTGGTGATGTTGGGCTGGTGGGCCCTCTTGACCCAGGACCTGGGCTTTTAGACCTCACATGGAACTTCACATCACCTTGCCCTCTAGCATAAAGAAACAGCATCGATTAGTTCAGCAGCAGATGGGAGAAACAAACTTATCAGTCCATGTTTTCTGTGTTCCTTTACCTTAACACTAGCCATGCTAAATTGAATGTAGATTATATAACTACGGCCCCCCATATATTATAATTACAAAACTAACTAATCATAGAAAAAAAAAAAAGAAGATATATATATATATATAAAAGGTAAAAACATTTTGCTTAAGTTTCACCTGAATAAATTGAGATGAATTAGATGTCTAAAGCAGATAGATATTCGGGAGGGTGGGGGTGGATGGCAGGTGGTTAACCTCGTACAGATAAAAAGGATATGAACTATAAGTCTTAACAAAATTTCCCATCAAGACGTAGATCTTCATTTTCCCCAAACAAATCCATACCCAGAGTCTAGAGCTGCAATTTCGGAGTTTGGAAACGCAATTTGAAAAACGGATAATTCCAAATCTACAATTACACTAAAGAAGACTCCTCAAAGCACTGATTATAAATTGTACTAAGTATGAGCGTACAGAGAGAGGACTCTGAAAGTAAAAGCAAAGAAAAGTTGAGGAAAGAAAAACAATGGAGAAAAGGAGCAGAAGTGTACGAAAAAGTGCAAAGTCGTGTTTTAAAAGTTAGGGAGGAAGTAGCAAGAGCCAGTTTCGAATTGGGATTGTAAGTCTGAACAAAACTAAAAAGGAATCTCACAAATCAAGAAAAGTATGCAATGATGTTCCAATAGAAAGAGGGGAGACGTCACAGAGCCTCAGCCACCGGAGTAAAAGTCACTTTATCTCATCAATGATTAAGCTAATAACCAGAGGACCTAAATTAAAATAAATAAATAAATAATAGGGTAAATGAAATCCAATTCAATCCAATCCGGCGGAATTGAATTGAATCTCATGTTAATCAAGGAGCATAACAGTTAACAACAAACCTAGCACCAGTAATCTGAGCGTGATATGAGGGATGATCCTCGTAGGAGCCACTGGAGCTGACGCTAGAGCCTGAAACGGAGGCAGATCCGAAGACGAGGCCCTGGTCGACGCTGAAGCTTTGCGTGGAGGAGACGGAGGGGCGAGGCAAGGGAAGCCCCCGCTTCTCATCGGAGTCGGCGGCGGAGGGAGCTAAATCGCGGGTGGCGCGTGGGGAATTGCGGACATGGACAGCTTCGTCGAAGCTCTTGTTGGGCCTCGTCTTGGGCTTGATGAAGTTGAAGTGAAGAACGCTGGTACCGCCGCCGCCATGCGGGTGGTGGTCCTCTTGGTCCTTGCTCTTGCTGGACTTTTTACCCCACCAAGTGGGCATGTTCTAAATAATACTAAGCACAATTGGCGACGAGGGAAGGAAGAGAGGTTGAATTGGGGAAGAATCAGAATAAGAAGAAGAAGAAGAAGAAGAGAGAGAGAGAGAGAGAGAGAGAGAGAAGAAGGGGTTGAGAGTGGTTAGGTTTTGTCCAATTGAAAGAGGAAGATACGACGAAAGAGGAGAAAATAAGAAAGAAAAAGAAAAGAAAAGAGAGTGAAGAACAGCTAAGGTTGGGGTTGGAGGGGACGGCAGACGGTGGTTGGATAAGTGACGTGGCAATTTCTTAGAAAGAGAAAGGCTTTGAGAGGGGGCCCACACTCCCAATCTATAACTCTTTTCTCTCTGTCTCCTCCTACGTGTCACTCTCTATAACGTCTTACGTGCGTTTTCAACAACACCCTTCTAACTTTAACCGTAAATCTCCCTCGGTTAATTTTTCCAAAAAAAAAATATGATAGAATCCGCATTGGTCACCGTGCACTCGTTTTTGCGCTTTACTTTACAGTTTCACACGCTCCAACTGGAACGTCCTGGCCGCCACCCACAAACCATTTACTTACCCAAAATAATAAACAAAACGACGACGCAAATTAAATTTTTAAATTTACCAATTTCATTTTTCTGATTTAACCTAAATTTGTGGGGTTGCCGATAATGTTTGCCTTCTTACTACGTGTGTGGGTAGATTCAATGTTACACATAGAACAACATATCCGTTGCTCCACATAAATGCTCACTCCCACCACTAGCTCTTTTTTTTTTCTCTCTTCAATAAATATCTCTCACATAAATTACTACAATTTTTTTTCCACTCTTTATTATCAACGAAAAGAAAAATTCAATTCAAAAACTCATTTATTTTTTATCTCCCAAGCTTCTTATCATGTCACGAGCCACCACACACTTTTCAGTTTTTTTTATGACAACAACGTTACTCGTGATCTTCATTTCGCCACTACTTTTTTTTTTTTCTATTTATTACTATTTTTACTATTATGATTAAACTATTGTTGTCAGGAACTACATTAAAATTTCTCTCAGTTTCCGCGCTGTCTCTATCCACCATTTTTTTTTCTCATACAGTGCCGCCATGAGGTGGATGCTGCCTAAGTCTATAAATTATTATAATGTCTTATTCTCTCTACTTCCACTAATCACAATATAATAAAAGAATTCATATGTGGTTATCACTATTTTAAACAAATTTAATGTTTGGTTCATATCTTAATACTTATTTAATCATATAATTAAATTGATCTATGTATGTATGCATAACTGCAATCTTATCTTCTATACTGATGTCCATTGATAAGGAAAATATTTAAATATGTATTACCTAAAACGCTCTTATTTCATTTAGTTAATGTTGGATTAGTTATACATACGATTATTGAGTAATGATTATAAAGGTAGCTTAGAACTAAATTTCCCAAAAAAACAGTGGTTCTGACATAAGGAAAAAAAGTTTATATTATATATATATGTATATGAGATATAAATAAATAAAAATTTCTTGGATATAAAAACAAATGATTAACTTTATGCAGAAGAAAGATTGATAAAAACTTGTTTTGTCAAGAAAAATGTGTTACAGTTATACTCTTACAGCGAGTATTATTAATAAGTAAATTATAAATTAAGAATCCGAATTCTATGTATGTTACCGATTTCTTCTTTCCCTTGGTAAGTGAAGCAATGAAAAAAAGAATAATAGTATGATGATACGTGATATATAAATAAAATAGTGGTGTAAATTTTAATATTTGTAAAAAATTAATAATAAAAATTAGTATTAAATAAATATGATACATTAGGAAAATGGGAATTTTGAAATAGAGGATTAAGGGGAAAGGGTGGGACCCTAATCGAAAAAAGGTTGTTGGTTTTGTGCGTGAGTGTGTGAGTAATTATTGTGGGGTGGCTGTTTTTGCCTTGGCTGCTAATGATGGCATGTTGTTGCAGAGACTCCTCCCTTTTCTCACCATGTGTTTAAATGTATCTGCCCACATTCATTATTCCTTTTTGCCCTTTCAATTTAGGAACAAGAACCAATCTGCTTTCAAATTCAAACAAAACCTCTTATCTCATTCTGTGCTTCTCATTTTCCAATATGCACTATTTTTCACATATATGAATCTATTTCTTTATGTGAGTTAGAAAGCTCATATCACAATGATTCTTTTACTTTACTCGTAACTCTTGAACGGCTCAATGTTTGGACCATTTTCATTGTTTCTCTTACTTTATATTTACTTAATTTGGGACCTAAGTGGTAAAAAATAAAAAAGTGTCTAGATTAAGTGAACCTTTTCATTTAACACGTTCAGTTGACTCCTCTTGACCTATGTACCACACCACAATCTATGCAACCTACCCATCAAAAGATGGACCCAATTCGTAGAATTCGGACACTTGCTTCGTCTTCTGTTAAACTTGTTTTTAATTTTTTATTTTTCTAACTGGGTTATGTCGCAAATTTTAGGAAAATGATATTTTGACACCAATTTTTGACATCATTTTGACATTGCACACTTGTCAAAATGTGATTGGACAATTTCATATTAAAAAAACAAACTTTGGTTTTTCTCTTCCAAATATACCCCTGTTTTAACTTTTTTTAATTTGAAATAATCACATTTTGACACGTGTGCAGTGTCAAAATAGTGTCAAAAAATAGTGTTAAAATATTATTTTTCCAAATTTTATATCTAATAGTTGGATTTATTTAGGAAGAGGTTACATGTAGTCTATAGATTTTTTTTTATAACATAGTTTTATTTTTAATTTACAGAGATAGCATACTGTACTTAATATTTACATAGATAGCACGGTTTTGTAAATGTTTAGAATTCGGTTTACGGGAAACCGAATTCTGACTTCTTATTTAAAAAAAATCACAAAAGAATATGTTAGAGTTCGGTTTTGTGGAAATCGAATCCTTATTTTCTTTTTTAATAATTTCTTCGAAAATATATTCAACGATAGGGATGACAACAGGTCGGGTTCGGGTCGAATAGTGTGATATCTGAACCCGACCTGCCGGATAAAACTGTATCCGAAATTCGATCCGCTACCCACCGGGTATCCGCCTAAAAAAATATATAATATATTGTTTGGGTTGAATTATTTCGATGGTCAGTCGTCCTTCTTTGCTTTGTTTTCTTTTGTCTTCAATCCTTCTTGAGAATGTCATCTACTCCGATGAGTTGTTGACGTGGTCAGTCGTCCTTCTTTGCTTTGTTCTC
>NW_014542732.1:979023-987391 GCF_000741045.1 Vigna radiata var. radiata
CCATTCATTAACCATTAGTGCATTATATTTTTAGGCAATCAAATCCAATAATAAATAATTAATATCGTATAATAAATAATTAATATCATATATTTATAAAAAAGTAAGACAATCTGACTTATTAATTAGTGCAGTATATTTTTAGACAATCAAACCTAATAATCAAGAATCAATACTCTATATTTTGTAAAGGATAAGACAATCTAACCTATTAATACCGGTTAATTGTTAATAAATGACAATTAATTTCGACCGGTGTAATTAAATTTAACCTTGTTAAATATTAATTAATGTTAATTTTAATTATATTTAACTTAATAAAATAAAAATTAAATTTTTATTTTTATTTTTTGCGGGTAGCAGATATCCGTGAGTACGGATAGTATAATACACGCACCTGACCCGTTTAAAAGCGGGTATTAAAATATCCGTTATCCGCGGGATTCGGGTAGTAAATATCCACGGGTATCAACTATCCGTCGCGAATTTTTTTGCCATCCCTATTCAACATTTTCCGGAAACCATATAAAATTTCAATGGGTTTTAAAAACCGGTAAAAGGTTAAAAAGTTTTCAAAAACTATTTAAACGGTTTTCGAAAACCGTTAAAGGATATATTAACTTTTAACATATTTTAAAAATTTTGCTTTTAGTTTAAAACTTATAAATAATTAATTTATTGTAATATTATTTAATATGTTATACTATATTAAATCAAATTTTAAATTATTATTATTATTATATTTAATTTTATTTTTAGATTTATTATTACTATTGTAATTTTCAGGATAATTATCAAAACAATAACATATATTAAATTATATTAAAATAAATTAAATATTTTCTAAATTTATAATAAAATTAGTTTAAGAAATTTGTTAAATTAAAAATTATTATATTAAAAATATTAAAATAAGTAATTATATTAAAATAATAATTATAAAAATAATAAAATATATTAAATTTGTTAAGTAATTAAAGTAATTTCAAAAGTTTGTTAAATTAAAAAAAATCATAATAAAATATAATAATAAATTAATTACTTATTAAATTTTAAGTTAAAAAACAGAATTCAAAAAATGTTAAACAATTAATTTTTAAAAAATATATTAAAAAAATATAATAAAATATTAAAATAAATTATTTATTAATTTTAAATTTAAAACAAAATTTTAAAAATATGTTAAAAGTTAAAATATCCTTCCACAGTCTTCGAAAACCGATTAAATAGTTTTTGAAAATTTATCTTTCAATGGTTTTCGAAAACCGTTTAGATAGTTTTCGAAAACCTTTTAACCTTCTATCAGTTTTTAAAACTTGTTTAAATCTTAGATTGTTTTTGGAAACTGTTGAATATATTTTTGCAAAAATTATAAAAAAGAAAATCAAGATTCGATTTTCAGAAAACCGAATTTCAACATATTTTTTTGTGAAATTTTCTTAAATAAAAAGTCAGAATTTAGTTTCCCGTCGAATTCTGAAATTTTACAAAACCGTGTTACACATGTAAATATTAACTACAATATACTATCTCAGTAAATTAAAAGTAAAACTATTCTCTACTAGAAAAAAAAATCGTAGTTTATATAAACTCCAATGATATTGGAATCAAAATATATAAAAGATTGACACTATTGGTAATGAGTTAATGAGTTTTTCATTTTTATATAATATTTTATTTTTTTTATTTTAGGTTAAATATGCTTTTAGTCCCTATACTATTAAACGGTTTTGGTTTTAGTCCCTCTTTCAAAATAAGGTACATTTTAGTCCTCTTTCTTAAGAAAACTTTGATTTTAGTCCTCCAAAACTAACCCCGTTAAAAACCAGCTGATGTGGCTAATGGTATTATGCCATGTCATCTTTTTTTCTGACACTGAGTCAATCTTCTCAACTTTTCTGCCATGTCAATCCTTCCGGTCGTCAATGCCGCCGGCCAACGACCATGCCGTCGCCGTATAAACCTTAGCCACCGCCATCCTCCATCACACACCTCCACCATCAACACCAAGACGTGAGCAACCTCATCACGCCACCACCCAACGCGACCAGTGCCATTACGAGTTCAATCTCTCTATCACCACTCTCCCTTCATCATTGCAAGGCCGCCATCATCCTCCAAGAAAACGCAGCAGTCCAAAACCCAGAAAATCCTAAAAAACCAAGATCCTTAGATTAGAAAACACAGCAACCCAAAAATCCCTAAATCAAACCCGGAATCTCACCGGAGGTGTTGTTCAGCCTGGGATTGTTGCATTGACGACAACCGCGAAGATGGGTTGGTGTCGGAAGGAGGAGGAGGGTTTGGATTTGTAACCGGAATGGTTGGTGGGGTATGGGGCATTGAAAGGAGGGAGTGGGGTTGGTGAATTGAAATTGGGGGCGGAGATTGCAAGTGGAGGTAGACGCAAGCAAGACCCATCAAAACATTCATTTGCAGTTTTGTGGTGGCGGTGGTGTAGGATCCCCAATCCCCATACAAACAAAGCCCCATCAATCAGTTTTGCTCTCCTCTTGAACTGATAATTCATTTTCGCTAAGATTTCCAGAATTACAGTAATATATATCCAGTGCTTTATTGACATCTCCTTTTGTCTTCTTAATTATAGTCATGCATTGGTTCTTTAATGACTCATTCTTATTTATTATCTATAAAAATTGATCAATTTCAAACTTGTAAACTTGTCCAACGTCAGTTGGCAACAAGTCTTCAACTTCCGAGCTTTGTTCCAGCTTTGGTTCAGAATTATCAGATTAAGTACCACCAAGAATCTCAGGTATTACTTTCTTGAAGAATCTTGTAAGTGTGGACTGCTTTAAATCAATTGGTTCGGATTTTGTTTTGAATTTGCCTTTTTTGTTTGGCTTATTTTCACTACTTATCTTCCTTTTGGCAGGAGAAACAAAAATAGGTACTTTATGTCTGAGGATAGTTGATTTAGAATCGTGACTAGGAAAAATGTTAATATTTTTGCTAGTGTTGTTTGCATTATTAAGGCTAGGTTTTGCACATGAATCAGTGTCATTTAATGTGCAACACTTGGATGTTGAAACAGGAGTTTGATAGGAAACCACTTGTTCATGAAATTCAGTTTCATGTTCATAGAAGACGGTGTGATGAAGGAAGGAAATGGAGGGAGAGGGACGGAGAGAAGTAGTGACTGTGTCAGAAAAAGAAAAAATGAGATGGCACACCGTTAGCCAACTCAGCGTAATTTTAATGGTGTTAGTTTTGGAGGACTAAAATCAAAGTTTCCTTAAGGAGGAGGACTAAAATGTACCTTACGTTGAAAGAGGGACTAAAACCAAAATTGCTTGATAGTTGAGGGACTAAAAACATATTTAACCCTTTTATTTTTATCCAATGTGGGACTTAGACTCACACTTGGATTCTCAACAATTGGTCACTTGGTAGGACATTTAATTCTAATGCAGAACAACTTAAGATAAAGTATAATTATCATTAATTAGGTTGTTATTAATCAAGAGTCCACTCTAAAATTTATAAATATAAATTGAAAATAAAAAAAGAAAATTATTGTCAAATATTAAACTAAATTTAATATTATAGTACCTTCTATAAGTATTCTCCAAATGTTTTGGATAAACTATTACAAGAAACTTGGAATAGATGACAACTTTTGGATCATTTGACTACTTTCTAAATGTTTGATATTAATCTCAATCCTATATTCTGAGACAATTTCTAAAATATTTTTTAAAAACAAAATTGTATCATAGTTTCATATTTTAAAATGTTACTTAATAGATTTATCTCCGCATTCAATAACTTTATTCCCATCTATGAATATTTTTCATTTCATTTTGTAACATCCCAAAATATAGTATAAACTATATTATAGATTAATCACATATAATAATATGATAGATCGGTTATCCATGAGTTGTTAAAGTATTTAACAATACAATTATCCAAAATAACTATAAAATTAAAAACTGTACAAAATATGTAATTAAGTCTGATACAAAACATATGAACAAACCGAACGATCATACAACACCCTGTATAAACCGAACGGTCTTAACTAAGCAGTCCGATGATACTCGCTCAACACCTGCTCCAAAGAGCACTCATCACCTTTTACTCACATCCACAGAATGATCATTGCAATAAAGAAGACGACCGAACAAACAACATAAGACAAGACAGGAAAAGTAGGGTAAGCTGGAGTAATTTAATTAATCCAATTGATCATACAATTCAACAAACACATAATCCATGCATACAACTTACAGGAGGTTTGTGAAGGTGGGTTTGAGAGTGATAGAGGCTTGGATGAGTTGAATGACGAGGTTGTAGGGTATGGCGTCAGTGTTCTCTATCTTAGGAGGGAGATCGTGGTAGGAGGGATTGAAAGGGATGCTGGATGGGGAGGTTGGGTTGAGAAAGGGTAGGGAGGTTGGTGGAAGATAGAAGGAAGAGACGAGGGAGAGAGAGGGAGAAAAGGTGAGAAACATTGACTCGGTGTAAGAAAAAAAAAACGTGTCAGTCTACCGTTAGCCACATCAGCTAGTTTTTAACGGTGTTAGTTTTGGAGGACTAAAATCAAAGTTTCCTTAAGGAGGAGGACTAAAATGTACTTTACTTTGAAAGAGAGACTAAAATCAAAACCGCTTGATAGTATAGGGACTAAAAACATATTTAACTTTTTTTTTATTATTTAATTATCGCATTAATGTGATTTTGATATGCGCACAACATTAAAGTTGCTTTATGCCAAAATTGAAATCTCGTGCAACAGTAACCAAATTAAGTCCTGCATGAAAGAAAATTCAATCCCTTGAAGCCGCATATAAATCTTTTAATTTGCTTGTTACCATTAAGCAACTTTATTTTTGCACAGTAAAGCAATTTTACCGTTGCGTGTTAAATTCTTAACATTGCTGTGCATTAAATGTAAATCATATGTGAATTAAAAGTTTGAAGGTTTCAAATGCTTTTAATTAGAAAGGTGCATCTATTGACATGTATGATATAATCCTTTGTTTTATGAATTATATGTAATTGTTAATTAAACTTAGATATGAAGGAAATTCAATTAAGCTGAATTTCAGGTGAGTTATAATTCTAATCAAAATTAAAAGTTTTAGTAATTCCGATGTTCTTTTAAAATGATCATAGTATTGTGAAAATTATTCATAATATAAAGGATGTTAAATTATGAATATATATAGTAATTAGTCATTGTTATAAGGATGTTATGAGTTATCCAAAGGTGAACCATTATTTATAATTAATGACATTAAAGTGAGACATTTCATGTACTTAGTAAATATGTTTGTATATCCAAATATAACATACATATATACTTAAGTATGATTGATTATTTATTAAAGTATATATGGAATTTGTTAGTTTAAGAATCACCCAAAGATAGCATACATATAAACTTAAATGAATGACTAAAATGATTACCTATCATTTGAAGTGTAACCCAAAGGTGAACTTGAATATATGACTAGTGTAGTAATTTTGTTTGAATCCATTAATTTTAATCAAAGCATTAATGTATGAGCTTGCATATAATTTCAACTTACATGAATTTATCATATTTGAGCAACAATGTGGTCAAGTTTAATGGGCTAAATTATGCTGATTAGTCATAACAAATTCAGTTCCAATTGGGTGTTTTAGACTTGGATATGGCTATTATAATGATGAAATGCCCGCAGCCATTACAGAGACCAGTACAAGTGATGAGAAGTCTCTTTATGAGGCTTGACATAGGTCTCGCAGGCTGTCAATAAACTGGATGTGCATGTCTATGGTAGAGAATGTAAAGCCTTTTATGCCTAAAACGGAAAACGCAAAGGAATTCATGAAAATGATCAAGGAGTATTCACAATCAGACATAACTGACAAGTCTATTGTGGCAACTCTTATGAGTGAGCTAACTACCAAAAAGTTTGACTGGTCACAACCCATACATGAACATGTAACTGGAATGACTAATATAGCAGTAAGATTGAAGTCAATGGGAATGGAGGTCAATGAGTCTTTTCTAGTACAGTTTATCATGAACTCTCTTCCTCTTGAATTTGGCTAGTTCTAAGTGAACTATAACACTCTTAAGGATAAATTTTTCTAGTACAGTTTATCATGAACTCTCTTCCTTTTGAATTTGGCTAGTTTTAACCCTAACTTTTACATATTCCACGTCACATTTAATTATTTTATTTTAACACATATAATGAAGTCACAATGCCAACACAACCAAATCTGTACAACTCGTCACTTTTTTGCCAGCTGGACAGTTCTGCCGTTAGCAAATTTAACACCGTAAGCAAAAAAGACTAAGTTCCACCGTTTTTGCAAAAAGTAGGACTTAAGTGAACTTTTTAAAAATGGAATAGGACGACTTTGAACAAACCTTACAAAAAGAGGGACCAAAATAGGTATTAAACCTAATTTTTATTATCTCTTAATAGTTTGACTATTTCAATATTTGAAAAATGTTTCTTATATCTCTTTTATCTTATCATATTTTTAATTATATATACAATTTTATGATATGTCAAATCTTTTATAAGATACATATTTAATCATTTTTACTTAATTTTTATATTTTTATTTATTATATATTGTTATCATGTAAAATACTATTTTAATAATTTTTATATAATTATTTTCATTTTTTAATTCATTTTCATAAGTGTAATTTTATCACTATAATTATATAAATACATTTTATTTATTATGATATAATAATTTATGAATCTTCTTTATCATTATCTTAATATAGATTAAAGTTTAGAAAATGAAAGATCTATATCTAAATTTAAATTAGGGTTAAATATGTTTTTAATCCCTCCACTATCAAGTGTTTTTGGGTTTAATTCTTCTTCTAAGCTTCATTTTCATCATTCTCCTTAATGAAATTGTAATATTTAGTCCTCGAAAATCAATAAAGTTAAATTTTGACTGACTTGGCTAACAATGTGTCACGTTTCATGCCATATGTACACTTAGAAATTGAAATTCTGAAATTGAAAGTTTCCTCCCTTCACTACCCTCTTCTCCTCCTTCTCCACCACAACATTCACCTTCACCTCCTCCATCCCAAGCCTACTTCTCTTGCAAATAACAATAATAACCAAATAAGTTGATTAATCAAAATTAAACAAAACTAAAGAAAAGTAAAAATGAAACCTTTCTTCGTGGTAGGAATTGGACATATTTATCATAGGGTTTAGGGTTTTAAGAAAGTTGCTAAGGGTGTTTCACCGCCACGCAAGAACATGGAGGCATTGGTTCTGGTGGAGGCTCGCGTGAACTGATCATAGTGGCGTGATTATTCCAGTGAAGGCAAGGTTTCACGATATGGTTGTTGCTTTTTGATTGCAAGTTGGAGGCTCCTGAAGGTGTGAAGAAGGATGGAAGAGAAAGTGCTTCGCGATGGAGATTGGTGGTGACACGATTCTCGATTTTGTGAATTGAGGGATTCTCTATTGTTTGATTTTCTTTTCTGGGTTTTCCTATCTTTTCCCTCTATAGGTTCGTGGTGAGATGAAAGGGGAGGAACAAACCTGGTTTAGGGCTTCTCGCGAGGAAGATAAATATGGTTGATACATCGCCTTGAGTCTTGGTTGCGCGATTGCAACGATGTTTTTTGAGTTTCTGGATTTGCTTTGTTTGTAGGTTGTTATGAGAAGCAATTTGGAGATTGTCCCTTTGCTATTAGGGTTCGCAAATTGGTTCCACAAAGGAGAAGATGCCATGGTGTGCGAAGAGTTCATGCAAAGACTGATGAAGGTTGAAAAACAATTATTTTCATATGTCAATTTGGACCAAATTACACCCTTTACTACTTGGAATGAGCCAAGAATCAAGCAAAACTCAATAAATGAGTCCGAAGAGAGTCAAAAGCTGTTTTTAGCGATTTTATGCTTGTTTTGCATTGTTTTGTAGCTATTTTTGAGAAAGTGAAAAATGGAGTTAAAGATACAGGTCGTTGACTCAAGAAAAGAGTAGAAAAATGAAGATTTGAAGAGTCGACGCACCGCCCGGCGGCACACTTAAACCGTTGGGCGGTCCAGGACGAGGAGTAGGCATGGCGATTGACGTTGGGCGGTTCTGAGGGATACCGCCGGGCGGTGCGATTGCCGTCGAGCGGTTTGGAGGTTTATGGCAAACCGCTGGGCGGTGGCTCGCTGGGCCTGGGCCTGTTTTCTGACGTGCTCCTCACCTATATATACCCCTATTGCGAGTTCAGAGTCATTCTTTTGACAGGGGAGAACAGCCAGACCTAATTTTGCTCTCTGGAGAGGATCTCTTGGATGCTTAGGCTCCTTTTCATCTTTTCTAGGGTTTGCTTTTCCATCTTTCTTCCATTTTTCATCTAGCTTCA
>NW_014542732.1:988071-989386 GCF_000741045.1 Vigna radiata var. radiata
ACTTGAATAATCGATTATCACTTCATATAATCGATTATCACTTTTTGAAATTTCTATAACGGACTTGAATAATGGATTATCACTTACAATAATCGATTATTCATGGCAGTTGGGAGCTGACTTTTGGCATTCAGTGGACTTGGTTATATATATGAGGTTTTGGAGAACTCAGAACAAAACTTTTGTGAACTGAGAAAGCTTAAGAGCACTGTGTGTTAGAGGAACGGTCTTGAGAGCTTTTTGTTCATTGTTCCCTTGCTTGGTCTTGTGAAAGGAGAGGCTCGCGTATCGTGTGTCGATAGTCGGAGCAGACTCTCTTCAAGTTAGCAAGGTGCCCTTGCTTGGTCTTGTGAAAGGAGAGGCTCGCGTATCGTGTGTCGATAGTCGGAGCAGACTCTCTTCAAGTTAGCAAGGTACTCTGCTTGGTCTTGTGAAAGGAGAAGCTCGCGAATCGTTGGTCGATTGCCGGAGCGGTTCTCTTCAAGTTGGTAGAGTGGTTCTTTTCGTTCTATAATTTTGTTCTTTATCTTGTAATTTGTAAAATTGTTTTTTAGTGGAACTGTTAATCACTCTTTGTAGTGATTAACGACTGGATGTAGATTCTATTGAATCGAACCAGTATAAAAATACTTGTGTGATTTTTCTATTCCCTACACTCATTTTATTTAACGCACATCAACTGTTTGGCTAATTTTCTGAAAGAAAATTATTTTTGNTAAAAAGGGCTAAAATCATTTTAACTATGACCTATTACGCTTTACGCTCTCTGAGTATTATTTCCGCTACGCAATACTCTTCGAAAATTACCCCCTCTGATACCAACAATTGGTATCAGAGCTTGCTTTGATAGTTTTTCAAAATATTTGCGGATATGGCCGGTCACAATCAAAACCATGTATATGCCGAGGGTGCTTCCATTAACAGACCTCCATTGTTTACTGGTGATAACTATGCTTTTTGGAAAGTGAGAATGGAGATTTTTATGGGGTCTGTTGATAGAGGTATCTGGGAAGCTGTACAAAATGGCCCTTACATTCCTACGAATACTGTTGATGGTGTAGAGACTGAAAAACCTTATTTTAATTGGACTACTGAAGAAAATAGACGAGCTCAGTTTGATATTAAAGCTCGCAATATAATTTCATCTGCGGTTGTACTTGATGAATTTTATAAAAATTTCAGTGTGTAAGACAGCACAGGAAATGTGGGAAGTCCTCAGAGTCACTCATGAAGGAACAGAGGACGTGAAACGNGCTAGAAAGAATACTCTCATTCAGGAATATGAGATGTTCAGAATGCAACCTGGAGAAACGAT
>NW_014542732.1:999033-1012309 GCF_000741045.1 Vigna radiata var. radiata
AAAAAGGGGGAGAAGAAATTTATTAAGGGGAGAAATAAAAAATTGTACAGGTACTGTTAACCCTGTGGCTGTTTTTTAGTTTGTATGTGTTGTAGGTAAACCTCAATTGCTTTTAAAAAGAGAATTTTTGATCATCATCAAAAAGGAGGAGATTGTTACCAATAAGGGAGTATTGGTAAAACCTAAAGATGAGTTTTGATGAAGCTGCAACTTGTAGATTTTGATGTAATAGGAAAATATTTAAAAAGCAACTTGTAGATTTTGAATGTAGTAGGAAAATATTGAAATATTGTAACTCTTACTGATATAATCGATTACGGTCAAGTTATAATCGATTATCACATGCTTTTGTACTAGAATAATCAATTATCATGAAGCAATAATCGATTATCACAAGTCACACTTGAATAATCGATTATCACTTCATATAATCGATTATCACTTCATATAATCGATTATCACTTTTTGAAATTTCTATAACGGACTTGAATAATCGATTATCACTTACAATAATCGATTATTCATGGCAGTTGGGAGCTGACTTTTGGCATTCAGTGAACTTGGTTATATATATATGAGGTTTTGGAGAACTCAGAACAAAACTTTTGTGAACTGAGAAAGCTTAAGAGCACTGTGTGTCAGAGGAACGTTCTTGAGAGCTTTTTGTTCATTGTTCCCTTGCTTGGTCTTGTGAAAGGAGAGGCTCGCGTATCGTNTGTCGATAGTCGGAGCAGACTCTCTTCAAGTTAGCAAGGTACGCTGCTTGGTCTTGTGAAAGGAGAAGCTCGCGAATCGTTGGTCGATTGCCGGAGCAGTTCTCTTCGAGTTGGTAGAGTGTGCTCTGCCTGGTCTTGTGAAAGGAGAAGCTCGCGAATCGTTGGTCGATTGCCGGAGCGGTTCTCTTCAAGTTGGTAAAGTGGTTCTTTTCGTTCTATAATTTTGTTCTTTATCTTGTAATTTGTAAAACTGTTTTTTAGTGGAACTGTTAATCACTCTTTGTAGTCGAACCAGTATAAAAATACTTGTGTGATTTTTCTATTCCCTACACTCATTTTATTTAACGCACATCAACTGTTTGGCTAATTTTCTGAAAGAAAATTATTTTTGTTAAAAAGGGCTAAAATCATTTTAACTGTGACCTATTACGCTTTACGCTCTCTGAGTATTATTTCCGCTGCGCAATACTCTTCGAAAATTACCCCCTCCGATACCAACATGCAATACCACCTAGGGATAGGGGTAGGACGATCAATTGAGCTAACTTCTGTTTATAATGCGGTATTAATTACTAGGGTAGGCTAGGGATAGCAAGCCAATAGTTAATATTAGGCCCTTTTCGCTGAGGGATCGGGTTAAGGGGAGGCTATGAAAGTCGCATAACAATTAATTAATCAAAGTAATATTCAAGAGGAGTAGGTAAGAGAGAGAGGATTAGATGAAATTGTCAACCCCCAACAACATCCATTTATCCATTGTTTTCGTTTGTCAATTGAATCAACTTTATGTTGCATGTTAATATTTTTGCTCTCAAATACAATTTATTAATTTTTATTTTTCAAGTCTTATTATTTTAATTCACGCGAACGAGAAAGCCATACGAGTCTCTTGGGAAAACGATATTTGGTCTTACCATTTATATTACTTGTACGATTTGGTACACTTGCCAATTTGTCAACAAAGACGAAGCTTGCAATGGCGCTGCAATTTGCGTGGATGGGTTTCTTCTCTAGAGTGCAATTTAGGGTTTCTGCATTGGGTTCTGTCGTAGTTGGCAGCGCCTTGCGTGGGACAAAGTTGAAGGGAGAAAAGTTTTAGTTTCAAAATTTCAATTTCTAAGTGTACACATGACATGAAACATGACACACCGTTAGCTAGCTCACTCAAAATTTAACACAATTGGTTTTCGATGACTAAATATTACAATTTCATTAAGGAGAAGGATGAAAATGAAGCAAAATTTAGAAGAAAGACTAAACCTAAAAAATACTTTATAGTTGAAGAATTAAAAATATATTTAATCCTTTAAATTATTATAATTTTTATTTTTTTTAAACGATCTGATTCAAGTGGTGTATTATAATATTTATTAGTGCACAAAAAATATTTCATTATAATTTAAAGAAAGTAAATAAAAAAACATTTAAAATATTTTTAAATTGAAATATTTATTTTGTTTTCATAATTTCTTAAAAGTATTTTTTAACTTTTTCAACTTCATTTAATTAATATTTGTTTCATTTGTTTGTAAAATTAGGTTTAAACCTCTTTTTTGTCCTTAAGTTATGAGCGGATGTTCAATTTAGTCCCCGCTTTTAAAAATGTAAACCTTTGGTTCCTAAGTTATAAAAAATGTACCAAATGAGTCCTTTTTTGATGTTCATGGTCAAAGTACAAAAAGCAATCTAAAGTGATGTTATTATTAAGAAACAAATCAGAGCAATCTAAAGATGTAGCAGTTGTTAAGAAACAACCAAAAACAGTATTTCAAGTCAAAAAAGGACTCATTTGATACATTTTTTATAAATTAGGGACCAAAGATTTACATTTTTAAAAACGGGGACTAAACTGAACATCCGCTTATAACTTATGGACCAAAAAAAGGTTTAAACCGTAAAATTAATATATATATATATATATATATATATATATATATATATATATATTATAAAATTTTATTTATGTATAATTGTGTAATATTGTATATACTTTCTTTGTTTTTATCACTTATTATTTAGTATCCTAATTTTAAATTTATATAATTTTTTTTTCTAAATATTTAAAATTGAAGAAACAAAAATATATTATTTTAATATTCAATATGCGATAATATTATATTTAATTTATCATTAATTTTTTTATAAATCTTAATTAATTAATATTAAAATAATGAGAATTAAAAAGAGACAAAAAAAATTTATATTAATTGAATAATAAAACTAGTTTTCGCCCTTCACATATTATTATAACTAATTGTAACACCAGACTAAAACAATGAACAATATCTCTAGTATTATTTATTAACTTTATAATAATATTATCTCCATAAAATTAATGCCTGAACATATTTATTAAAATAATTTCAAAACTATTAAAATAACAACTTAGAGGATAAAAATAACTTTATTTATAAACCAAATTGTATCTATATTTTAAATGGAGCTTGTTATAAACGTGACACTTCCCTTCTTTTACACTCCAACCATAGTGTAGAATTGTGCTTTAACATGACACTTTCCTTTTTCTACACTCCATCCACTACGGGTCTGACAGGTAGGTGAAAAAATCATTTTTTTTGCCATATAGACGTCTGTTCCCGCCATCCCGCCATCTATATACAATTATAGAAGTCGACGCCCCTTGTAACCGATGTCTAGACATCGGGCCCCTGCCAACCCCGACGTCTATATGCCTGACAAGGTAGGTGAAAAGTTGAATTTAGATGTCTGTTGTGGGGGGACCGACGTCTATAGACGTCTGTTATGGCAGGAACCGACTTCTAAATACTCAGCCCAGCAATTTAAAAAGTCACTTTTTGACTCCATTTAGATGTCTGATCCCGCTACTCCAACTTCTAAAGCCATTTAGATGTCTGTTGTGAGGGGAAACAACGTCTATAAACGTCTGTTATGGGGGAACCGACTTCTAAATATCTGCATTAAAACACTGCAAGTGCGATGCAGCAATTACGCGCAGTCAGTGTTCATCATCTTCCTCGTGTTTTCTCTCCACGGACTACGTATTTCAGGTTCGTTTTCTCACTTTTGCACCGTTTAAAATTAATTTTACTCTGATTACATTACTCTTTGATGAATTATCTTTGATTTGAACTGATTGAAATGCGTCTTCGTTGGGTTTTGGTGTAGTTTTGCTCGTTTCTGTGGGCAGCGTTCTTGGGTGGTGATTTCTTGCGTTTTGCACTTTTGGAATTCCCTCCACTACATTTTTTAAACCATCAAATACAAAAAAAAAAAATATACAATCCATTCTTTTCAACTAAAATAGCCATGAGCTAAGAGCAACCCGAGAGGCCTCAAGCAGAGAAAGATCTAATCAAATACGGCGACGTTTTAGACGTTTGGCCTATAGAGTCTGACTTCTATATAGACGTCTGACCTATATAGTCTGATGTCTATATAGATGTTTGACCTATAAAGTCCGACGTCCCATTAACGTCACCCACAAAGATGTCGGATCGAGATCTAACGTTAAAAGCCCAAAATAACAGACGTCTAAAGTTCTTTTTGCACTAGTGCACCTAACAACTCTAAATATGGTTATTTTATTTTAAAATTTTGTTTATATATTTTTATTAATTAAAAAAATATTTTATTATTAAAATGAATATATTATTATTTTATTTTAATAATTTGGTTATATATGTTTTATTAATTAACAATATTTTATTATTAAAAAGATTGTAAAATAAAAGTAAGAGAAAATCATTACGTAAAAATTTAATTTTCCATTTTAAATTATGATTTACCGAACACAATTGTACGTGTGATGTAACATCCCAATTTTAGTAATACAAAATTACTAAAATTAATATTACATACATGATAAATTATCTACTAATAGAAACAAACCTACGAAAGACAATATCTAAACCTGTAGATTCATCCGACTTCTTGACTAAATCCCCTCAATCATCTATCGATGAAGTAACTGAAACGAATGTCTCCCTAAGCTTACACCAATCAAGTGATCATCGCAAAAGAAAAAACATACAAAGGCAGACAAACAAAGAAGCAAGGGTGAGCTAGATAAAAAAAACTATTCATATTATGCAATTATATGTTACCATTAGTTTGAATTATAAACATCACAATATACATAATTTAACCATGCATCAACTACTCAACACGACTTATTCAGATTTGTATAAATGTCGAACTATTGGTAGTCTTTGCACTTGTATAGTTCAGTTGGCACTCCCCAAAACTACACAAGGTTAGTCCTTATACCAGTCTATGGCTAAACTCTAAGCCTATAGACAAGAACCTCCCATTACTCTCACCATAGGCATCATTCTTCTCTATTTGAGCATGAATGATCCTTAGAGTGTGATAACGGTTCAAAAACCATTATTTTCATACTTAAATTTGACATTAAACACACCCTTTATAACTTAGAATTAGGTTGAAATCATGAATTTTACTTAAGTTAGAGAATAAGAGAGTCAAAGTTGGTTTTCTTGGCTTTATGCTTGGTTTTTACATGATTTGACAGGATTTATCAGGAATTGAATGAAGAAATATGAAGAAGATAAGAGTTGGACTTAAGAGAAGGAGGAAAAGTGAAGAAAAGAAGAGTCGCAGCCACCACCGAGTAGTGAACCCACCACTGAGCGGTGTAGTTCCCAAAGAACTCTCTGTCAGACGCTTAAGTGACATCGCTGAGGGGTGAATCCAAGTGTCAACCTCACCGCCGGGCGGTGGAACAAAATTTAAGAAAAATCTTATTTTACTGTAGATAACATCCATCAGTAGATGCTATGTAGGCTCCTCAACCCATGCTGTCGTCGGAATCCTCATCTCCAGCCTTAGCATCCTCAAAATCATCATCATCAGCAACAACATTCTCATCCATGACTAGAGCTTCAGCTGCTCCAGATCTACTGCCATGCACGTGTTTTGGCCAAGCCACTACGTTGCTGAACTCATCCATAGTCCATTTATGTGCAGGAGAAGTGTCATACAAGCCTATAATCATCTCAACTGTAGCAACATGTCCCCTGTGAATGGACTCTAATCTGGACTCCATAAGAGACATGTACATATCCCTCATTTGGAATGGCTCAGCGTCATGTGCATCTCCTTGAGCATGTGATGGTGGAACTCTCCTCTTAGGGCGTCTCTGAGGTGCTACCTCAACTCCTCCAGAAAACTGCCTGTAGTAGGCTTCATTAATAGCCTTCCCTGGGGAGCTCAAAAGATGGAATAGATGTGTCCACCCCAGCTGCTTGGCATAAGTGTGTAATCAATGAGGGATGTCCCAAAGGTGCCTTGTTACTAGTAGTGAATGCACGACTCTTGATCTCGTTTGCAATCACTTAGCCAACGTTGATATTCATTCCTTTCAGCACAGATAAACATGGCTCTTTTGACATTAATGTCTGAAACATGAGAGCTTGGTGTCACATTGGCAGGAGTGAATGTCATCCAGTACTACACCAAGGGTATCAAATTAACCCTCTTAATGTGGATTGCAGCCCCACTTGGGTTCCTGTAAAAGTGTCCTCCAAGCACACAAAGTACTTTCTCCATATCATCAAAATCAGTGCCTTCTTTAATATTCAACTCACACTGGCACTGTTCACCTTCCCATTCCACATTCAGAAACCTGTTAATGGTTTCAGGATCATACCTGATAACTTTACCACACACATAACTCATAAACTCTATGAAGTGGCTTTCCAGTGACTTGGCATTTGTGTAAAATTCCTTTACCAATGCTATATTGGCAGTAGCAGGGTATGTTGCCAGTTTTTCCCAATTCCTTCCCTCGAGCTCCTGTCCAAACTGTGGAGCATAGTCTGGAATCCAACTTACTTTCCTTTCCATTATTAGAAGTCTCTCTTGGACAAGGAGATAATGCTACTCATGCCTCCTAGAAAGGAATCTGTGAGAATAGAACCTATCTAGTTCTTTCCTCTTGTTTCCTAAGGTCTTAACCCTTTTTCCTGATGAAGAAGTCATTCCTGCATGAAACATAATTCACAAGACCAAAGCAAAACACATTAATCGTTAGGAAACATCAAATCACGTCCAATCACATCACTGATCAGTGCTAAGGGCTAAATAGGACCCCTCAGCGCCGCCTGCATAATCACAAAAACAAGCAAAGCAATCTGCCAGGCCACCGCTTAGCGGTGGCGGTGATAGTTTCACCATAACCTCTGTACATGCTCCTATTCTCCACCCAAATGCAGTTTACAAAGTTCCAGTCCTCAATTACACATTTTAATCGGTTCAAACAGGTTCAATTTCAACAAATCATGCAGAAATTAAAAGCCCAAAAATTTCATGCTTCTACCCACATTGTCACCAATTTCATGCTTTAGGAACCCTAGAAATAAAATGTAAGACTTACTTGGGTGGAGAGACCTTGAATGTGTGCAAAATGCTTGTAAGTTGATGATGTATGAAGCCCAAATGCAATGCTCTCAAGAAAACCCCAAACTTTGATGGTGGAATGGGTTCAAAAGTGACGAAGAATGGGTTTTCAAGAGGTGGGATGATAGGAGAAGTGATAGGAGAGCTTAGAAGAGTATTTGAAAGTGAAAGAGAGGTTGGGGATCTGGAAGAGACCACTTGGACAAGCCCTAAGGGGTATAAAAATCGTGCAATGGGCCAAGAAAGCTAGGCCCAATCTTTTAAATCAATTGAGCCCTCAGCGACGCCACTGCCCAGCGGTGGATGCGAGTTTGCTCTTCCCCTTTTTGCTTTGCTTTAAGCGTCTTATACCTTGTAACCTTCAATTTCAACTTTCAAATTTTTAATTTCATGCAATTCCCACTCACTTTACTCTCTTATGGAACAATTAAGCCCTAAATGCAACTAGAATAGAATTAAACATGCAACAGAAATCAATCAACTGGGTTGCCTTCCAGGTATCGCTTGTTTAACGTCATGAGCCTGACCTAATAATCCTCCGGCATCCTTCAGTAGATGCACATCTTTCTCATTAGCACCCATCAGTAGATGCAAATCTTTCTTATCTTCATCAGGATTCATCAATAAATGTTGTCCCATTAGTAAGTGTTGATATTCTCCTTGCTTGATATTCTTTTCTTTTTCTTCTTTCTGTTGAATTTCTTCATAAAGTTAATAAAACCAAGCACCTATTTCCATGTCTCAATCATAGGAACTTTAATCTCCAATTTCCTGAAGATCTCCATAAAGCACTTAAATTTCTTTTCCTTCCAATGACACTTTTTTGGATGAGGAAGGGGTTTTTTCATATGATCTTTTCTTTCTTCCTCTCATCCTCTTTTTCTTACTCTTCTTCTCCCTCAACTTTCTCTTTTTCTTTTTTCTTACTTTCTTCTTTATTTTCACACATTTTCTATTTCTTCTTTTCTCTCAATCTCTTCTTTTTCCTTCTCTTCATCTCTATCTTCCTCAGTCAACCTTTCTGTCTCTATCTCCTCTATCTTTTCCTCATCTCTCTCAATCTTTTCCTCCTCCATCTTTTCCTCATCTCTCTCTATATTTTCCTCATCAACAACCTTGTCACTTTTAGTGATAGCGACTTGACATTTCTCTCTAGGGTTAACTTCAGTATTAACCTTAGAATCATTCAGAGGCTTAATTATGCAACCAAATTCTATATTCGTCCTTTTATGACTTGCTTCCCTGCGTTCTATATAGGAGATGCAACTTTGCATAAGTCGTTGGAATGTCTCTTCAAGGCTTTCTGATGGAGAGAGTTGTTTCTGCCATTCTTGTTGAGTGTCCTACAACGTTTCTGTCGGTAAAAAGGGTTGTTGTTGCCATTGACGTTGTTGTAACTCCTCCATGCTTTAGATATAAGATAAACTCGTATCCATGACCCACTGAAAAAGTTCGTCAACCTTTGTATTCTCCTTGGGTGGATTTGTTGCTCGACAGCTTGCCCAATTTGGCTTTGGTCCATGTTTGAGTGAGGTTCCCATCATCTTGGTAGAATTGAGTGCCCATATAGTTAAATTCTTGTCCAAACTGCATCTTGCAAACATTAGGCATAAAACCCTAGAAAAAATTTATTAGAACAAACATAAAAATATCAAGTCAAAGGTAATCAATAATAATACTACTAGAATAATTAAACCACGAGTCCCCAGCAACGGCGCCAAAAACTTGTTAAGAGTCCAACAAGTGTACCGAATTGTATCAAGTAATAATTAAACGGTAAGTCCGAGTATCGTTTCCCTAGAGACTCTTAGGCCTAAATGTTTGTGTGATATCTTGATCTTTTAGGACTTGAGAGAACGAAAATTAGGGTTTTAGATGCAAGACAAAAAATAAACATGCATGCAAAGATTGATCAATTGACAGTTGAACTATATGGATGAATGGTGTTGGTGACAACACATTGCTTAATAACAGTACATATGTTCCAATACTACATGTTCAGTTGATATGCTATACTGTTTTGAACATTGTCTCTATTGAACATGTTTTGTTATTTTACATGGATGTTCCTATGATTGACTATGTGTTATATATTTGGAACATGCTTGTGTTGAAATGTGTGTTAAAATTATTTTTGATTACTGTTACACATTTCCAAAGAAAAGCTTACAAGTACTTTTATGAACTTATATTTGTTGTAACAAAGGTTCAGTTCAGTCGACTACACTAATAATGGAGTCGATTAAGCTAAAATCTTTGTACAGATTTTTTACACGTGTACTTGATGAGATTTTGAGATGAAAAGAATTTCAAAGTGTTTTTTCATGAGTCAGTCGACTCTATTAGTAGGTCATTCAACTGAGACTGTCAGGAAAACTATAAATAGAAATAGAACATGAGTTGTTCGAAGACTTTGTGATATAACATTTTCATTGTCCTGTTTTAGAGAAAGCTCTCAGTTTCAGACGCTCCAAGAATTCTCCAAGAAGACGGTGGTGATCTTTCTTGAGAGAGATTTAGATTGAGGAGTCAATTGCGCTTACTGTTTGATCAACATCTGCACAAAGAAGGTGCTTCTGGTTTGATCTTGAAGGCTTGGCATCTTGTGAAGACTGCTGCATTTGAATGAAGGCTTGGCAACCTGTGAAGTGTGCTGTGATAGGCTTGGCAACCTGTGAAGCATGCTGTGATAGGCTTGGAATCCTGTGAAGAGTGCTGGTGACATGTTGAGGATTGTTCTACGAGGGTGCAGATTGCAGGAGAGGGGATTCTTGCTACCATTCTGGTTTTTGTGTGCAGCTATATTTGGTTTTGGGTTAGAGAGGAGATTTATATTTTTGCGTGGTGCTTCTATAAGTTCCTTGTTGTAAAAACCGCAACCGTTATAGTGCATTTGCTTCCAAGGTTGGAAGGACACTAGATGTAGGCATTGTTGGCCGAACCAGTATAAAAACCAGTGTTTGATTTTTCTATCCCTGCACTCTTTTAATTCAGTCGACTATATCTGTCTAGCAGTCAACTACGTTTTTCCGCTGCATTACATTTTTCAATAACTTGCATTTCAAAGAAAGATCAGAAGCTTTGAACTTTCATACCAAGATTGCGAAAATATTTTAAATTTGAACTAACACCAATTCACCCCCCCCCCCCTCTTGGTGTGAAACGAAGCCAACCTGTTTCCTAACAAAAACTTAGTTTGTTTCCTTTTTCATTAGGAATCAATGTTAAGTTGTGGCTAAATTTCTTTCCAGAGGGGAGCTTTACAACATGGGAGGTTGTTGTTTCTAAATTCTTTAGTAAATATTTCTCACAGTCCAAGGTTAATAGTGGAAAGCTGGAGATTTCTTCATTCAGACAAGGCATGGAGGAGACTCTGGGTCAAGCTTGGGAAAGATTCAAAGGTTTACTGAGAAAGACGCCTGCACATGGTTTTGACAGAACAACATTAGTGCTTACATTCCTTGGAGGCCTTGGTACTCAGTCCAAGCTTATGTTGGATGCCTCAGCCAGAGGCAATATTTAGTTGAAGACTGATGATGAGGCGTATGACTTGATCGAAAGCATGGTTGCAAGTGAGCAAGAGAATCATAATCAAAGGGGTGTGATGGTTCAACAAAGGGGAGTTCTCCAATTGCCGACTCAAGATGCATTGCTAGCTCAAGGTAAACTTCTCACTCAACAAATGGAGAACCTATCAAAGATTATGTTGCAAATTCTGAAGGAAATAAGGAATGTTTCTCAAGCTTAACAACTCTGTGATTTTTGTGGTGGTGATCATATTAATGGTCAATGTGCTGCACCTGAAGAAGCATAAGAAGAGGCTAATTTTATGGGTAATCAGTTCCAGTATAGACAGGGTAACTTCAACCAAGGAAACTATAGCCAGGGTTGGAAGAATCACCCTAGTATTGGGTAAAGTCAGAGTAACCCATCTGGGCAGACATGAGACCTTTTCAACAAACCACAACAACCACCCTTATGGCAACAGGTGGCTAGTTTGACTGAGAATGTCAGAAGCTTGGATGATAAATTTGATAAATTATTAAAGGTGTATGATTCTCACTATAAGAGTCATGAAGCTAATTTTAGGAATTTGGAAATACAAATTGGTCAACTCTCAAAAAGGGTGGAAATCACGGAAAAGAATCAATTTAGGGCTAACACTGATGTTAACCCTACAAAAGAGTGTAAAGTTTTGGTGAGCATAGATGAGAAAGGAGTGGAAAAAAAAAAGATTATTGAGCTAGAGAGTAGTGACCACGAAGATGAGGAGAGGAGAGTAAAAAATTTTGAAAAAGAAGAAGAAAGAGACAATGAGAGTGGGGAAGAGAGAAAAGAAAGAAATTGTGGGTATTCTAGGGAGATTTTTAACTAGATGAAGATCATTATGCCTTCAGCTAAAGTACTCCACGAACTTCCGGTTTACTCCAAGCGAATAAAGTACTATCTTGGAGAAGTTATAGATCTTGAAGAAGAAGAAGAAGAAACTGAGAAACAAGAAAGTTGTACACGTCCTAAGAAGAGGAAGGATCCACCTAAGATGAAGGATGCAGGGAGTCTTACTATCCCATGCGCCATTGGAGATGTTGATGTAGGGAGAGCTTTGCTAGATTCTAGGTCTGGTATTAACTTGATGCCCTTATCTTTACTGAAAAAGATTGGTGGGCTAACATTGAAACCATCTAATCTTTCTATGGTGGTGGCGGATGGACCTTCGAATAGACCTGCTGGTGTAGTGGAGGATGTGGTCATTTGTGTTGACCATCTTGAAGTTTTGGTCGATTTTGTCGTAATGGAGATGGAGGCCAATGAGATGATTCTTGGGAGGCCATTCATGAAAATGACAAAAATGGTTATAAGCATTCATGATGAGATGGTTATGTTGAAGGACCAAGAAAACAAGTTGATTTATACTAGCTCTGAGGAGAAGCTCACATGAATATAAAAGAGGGCCAAATATAGAGCTTCAAGGAAAGATGCTGCAGTTGGAGAATCTAAATGTGCTAACAATGATAATAATTGAAATATTTTGTAGGTACATAAAGAAGAAGGTGTTGATAAAGGAAGCACAATCCACATTGACTCAGAGGACGCATCAGTACAACTTGGTTCACGGGTGAAATATAAGAAGAAGGAGTGGATGGTGAAGAAGCGTAGAAAGAAAGGAGTAGTAGAAATTGAAAGTCCATACTCCAGAAGAGTCAAGAGGGTGGATAAAAGGGAATTGATGAGTTGGTGTGATGAACACATCAACATGGAAGAGAAGATATGAGCTTACTGGGTCATGCTAATGACGTTAAAAGAGCGCTCATTGGGAGGCACCCCAGTAATTGTTGAATATTATTTTTTATTTTGTATTATTTGGACTTGTAATTTTTGGATTTGTAAACAATTTTTATTAGGTAACATCTATAATGCTAATTATTTATGTATCTACTGAGGGATACAGGTAAGTGTCGCAACCGGTGTTGCGATGGGACGACGATCCAAAAAAGAAACGTTTTTGAAAAAGAGATTTGGAGTCGCCACCATAGCTTATTATGGAAAACTACAGAAAAACCATAAATGATAAAGCACGGTCCACGAAAACCAAAGATTGGGTTCGAGAGTCGATTACGTGTAGGGAAGGTATTAGCACCCTACAACGCCTGCCCGAAGGCAGTACCTTTAGTTAAATATGTGACTTTGATGTGGTTTTCAAAATGTTTAACTATCCCCAAAAAAGACATTATAAAGAAACAAAATATATTTTTAGTTTTTTAGGAAATTGCTCAGAGAATTTGTATGGAAAAGATTTGGATTTTTGGGAAGTGAACCTGACAAGGACTGGCCTTGCTCCTACGTATCTCCACTTTGGATGGAGAATCAAGGATCACGTAGTTCTGGCCAAGATTGTTTGTTGTTTGGAAACATTTATATTTTAGCGTTTTTATAAAAAATGGAAAAGGTTCTTAGCACGAGGACGATGCGTGCGATCACAAACGTGCTTAAACCTTTAAAACATATTTTTTTAATTTTTTTCAAGATAGAAAAGGTCTTAGCACGAGGACGATGCGTGCGATCACACACGTGCTTAAACCCTTAAAACTTTATAGTTTATTAAAAGGAAGAAAGGTCTTAACACGAGGACGATGCGTGCGATCACACACGTGCTTAAACCT
>NW_014542732.1:1012819-1033323 GCF_000741045.1 Vigna radiata var. radiata
TGTGCTTAAACCCTTAAAATATTTTTTTATTATTTTTATACTTTTACCGTTTAGGTTTTTTATTTTTTTTATTTTATATTTTATCTTTTTATGTAATTTTATTATATGAAAATGATATTTAAAACTGTATTATTGAAATAAACAACAAAATTATTTACGTAACCATTTTTTAGAAAAGTTAACAAATAAATTAAAGTAATATTTACTAAATGTTAAAAGCACGCTAAGGTCGTTTTTACCATTTACAATTTTTTTTATTTTACTTAAAAAAATATTTAAAAAGAAAGATGTTAAACGCTATAACAATTTTCGTGGTTTTAATATTTTATATGTTTTTTATTTTTGCTTTTTCATTTTTGTTTATTTACTTTCTATGATTCTTATATTTTGTATTTTTATTAAAAATCGAGTACAACAAACCATCAATAATAATACAATATACCAAAACTAAAGAAATAAAAGCAAAGAAAATAAAATGAAAACAAAAAAGTCCAATAAGAATGGGAAAGGAAATGTAACGAGGAAATTGATCTCCACCCTTCTGAAGCTGCCTTAAAGGTCCTCCACTGCACCACAAAAAGCTTCCACAGAAAGTTGTTCATTCATATGTGCACGTGCCTCTTTGTGCCACTCCTTTTTTCTTTGTTCCCTTATGTTCTCTTTCCGAAATTGGATTTTTCTCCTTCCTCCTTTCTTGTTTACAAGGTGCATATTATATACACACATTTGTAATATTATTGTGATCTTGCCTTAATAGTGAATTAATTGTCAATTAGCAAAATACGGAAATAAATGGTCTTGATTGAAGAAAAATAGATCAATTTATAATAATTGCCAGAAAATTGTCCAATTTAAAAGAAAATCATATTTTTCTCTTTAGGAAGAAACTGAATACAACAATCAATATATTATTTTTAATTATTGCTTGTAATGATTGCCATAATGTTGATTCGAATTATTACCAAATAAAACAAAATTTCGAAAATATTCTAAAGTGATTTGTCATGCATTAATATTAATTGCTTTATGGGCCTGCAACACCATTTTTTCAAGAAAATCACGTGGAGCACCTCTCCCATTCAATCACCATTCTTTGTCTTTTCATTTTATTCACGTGCACCCCCTTTTTTCTTTTCTTTTTCTTTCCTTCCTTTTTTCCTTTCGTTTTTGTTTTACGTTTTTTTTTGCTTTTTTTTTTTTCAAAAATCATCATGTACCATCCCATTTCTGATAGTTATGAGAAAAATAAAATATGTTCTTTTGATAGCGAAAACAAAATAATTCATTCATATAAATCTTAGACTGAGGAAATAAAGAATAAACCATCACAATCCCATTAAAAGGAAATTTATTACAAACTTGTAATTTCCAAGTCAACTGAAAATAAAATAACATAATTCAATTTAACTGAAAATGTTCAAAAACAAAGAGAATCTTTCCCCATTCCATTCCCGACTTCTTTCCGCTCTAATTATCAACTGGAACATCTGTATCAACATCTGCTCCCGTATAACAACACGAGTTATACGATCATCACATTCACACACAAACAATAAGGGTAAGCTACCATATTCAAATACAACATCAACACATCAATTACTAATTAACAAAGTGATATGGTTAACATGACGTATTCAATTAAGTACACCAAAATCAATAAATACAGAAGGTACACACTGTCTCTTTGTACTCTCTCATATAAAACCTGTTCACCAAAACAGGACACCTGTTCACCAAAACAGGATAGTTCGAGTCATCCTCCACTGCAGCTTCAAATCTATCTCCCCTGCTCCTCAAGACTTATGAGTAAAAACTCCTCTACTTTCACAACGGGCACTATACTCAGCTCGATTGGAAAACCTACGGGTGAGACATCCTACCCTTTCTACCCTCTCGAAAGAGGAAAAAGTGGCACTCATACCTTGTCTCTTCTACCGCCTTTTACAGACAAAGAGACCTTCCTTTCTACCCTCTCGCAAGAGGAAAGGTACTGCATCGATTTTTACACCGATACGGTGAGAGTACATATTTCAAATATATCAGTACTTGTGATGCAGCTCAAATATTATACACATGTTTAATCACCTTACATACATTCGTATCAAATCCATCATAGCTAAAATGATATAAAAGAAAATAAGCATAACTCACGGTACTGAACTAAAAACATATACCAAGCCCATAACTCACGTATGGTACTGAACTAAAAACAGATACCAAACGACTTGGTCATACAGAAAACTCATACACGTATACATACACCAGCCGAACAAGATTATCGGTTTAGCCACGCTTTTATTCTCTCTTGTCTGCCATACATCCTTTCAAAATTTTAAGTCACGTAACCATACTTTACAAAAAAATATAAAGAAGTCTTATGTTAACCTACTCTGCACCGGATAAAGGAAAAACTTCTTTTAACAACACTTTTTTAACAACTTTTTGACAACGTATACGTGGCAGCTTGTGATTGGTTCGTTTTAAATATTTTTTAAACATAAATTCAAATAGACCAATAAAATAATGACACATGTCCCGTTGTCAAAAAAGTTGTCAAAAAGTGTTGTCAAAATATCATTGTCCCCGGATAAAATATCTTTTATCTTTTATTCTAATATAATATCATTTATTCATTCACATAATATTATTCTCATAATACCACAATATAATATTCTTATACTAAAATATATCACCACGTGAATCGTAACTAAATTATAACTTGTGATATAACAAAATTAAACTAATATTATATAACTTCAATCATAAACATCAATTCATAATTTGATATAATAAATCATCATTCACAGATTAATATAATATAATATTATCTATAAATCCTTCCAGTAAAATCATTTCAAAATCTAACTTTCACAATGGTAGCACCCAAAATCACCCCAAACATGTAAAATACTACTGTACTCAAAACGTATAAATATTGTCCTCTAAAATTTTACTTTGCAGACACCATTATGAATTCAAAACCTATAAACATTGCATTCCCATATTTTCTTTACGGACTCACTTTATACACTCAATCCCTCAACAATGCAAGATACAAATTCTCTGCAAGATTTCCACTCTGCATTTCTTTCTTCATCCATCAACCACAATGAAAACTTCTACTTCCTTTCTATGTTTCTTCTTTCTTCTCTTCCTTATATAATTCAAAGCTACACTTTTCTCATAATGTTGATTCAAACCTAATAAATTATTTCTCTTTCATTCAGTATCTATCCTTCCTCTCATCAATTATCTATATCTAGCCCTCCTCTTATCCAATATCCATCCCTCCAGCTTTCGCTCCCCACACACACCATTGCATTTTATTTTCACATGGGTTACTAACCTTATATCAATGCAACCATGATAACTATGATAACCCATCTCGAACTGAAATCTTAAGTTTCCTTCCACGGCAACCCCAACAACACATTTACAATTTTTAAAACACCATACACCATGTACTCCATACATTCATTTAATAATGAAACCTAAGAACGGAACACAAAACCCCTGGCCTACATTCAATTCATACAATATACATCTATGCATATATTCACTTTACGTAAACTCAACTGAAATCATGACTCTCCCACTTACTACACACAAACAGGTTCTATTTTCATCCTCGCATGTAGCATAGTATTGAAATATATGAAATAGTTTTCTCATCTGATACACCCAAACTCATTCATAATTTAGCCACTCAACATTTATAAACATACTAGTACATGCATGCAGTAACCTTGATGAATATAGTTAGTCACCGTACACAAACAAAATTAATATATGGATTCACGAACCCACAGTATATATCATATCTTGATTAAACAGCAAGTAATAACAATATAAATCATGCAAAGATTCACAACAAGAACATCAATCATCAAACATAAAATACTGGTAAGCTTCCCTTACCTTGGATGATCCTATGTTCCTTTCTTTACCCAAGATTTCCAGCCAAAACTTTCACCTCTTTCAAGCTCACTTCCTTGCCTCAAATAACTTCAAACTATTTCCTTTGATTTTCCAGCCACTATCTCACAACGCACCCTCTCTTTTCTCTTTGTTTTTTTTTTCAAACTATATAACCAGAACATAATATAATCTCCCTTCACTTCCCTACTTTAATAGTCCATACTTCCACTAACCTTAACGGTTCACCCCTTTTGCTTCCTATCTTTTCGGCAAAGATACTTATAAAACTACTAAAAAAACTAATTCTCCTTTATTTGTTTATTTCACATTCTCACTAACCAGAATTTTAAATAAATAAAATGGCCTCACCAATAACTTTCTTTTCACCACATCTTAATTCCATTAAGCACGTAGACTCCATGATAATAAAATAATTAATAACCAAAACACAACGATTTCTAACTTACAGGAAAAATTTAAATAAATTAATAAAACAAATAAATAATGTATTCATTAAGCAAAAATTAAAACTCAACCATTAAACCAACAAGGGACTATCACCAATTAAATTTGCTCTATAATTTTTAGGGTCTTACACATCAAATCAAATGAAAGCTAAATCAAATGCCAATAGTAAAATAAACAATTAAAAATAATAAAACAAAATAAGAAAAAACAAAAAAACAAGTCTTATTATTTAGTCACCCGGACGAAATTGGGTGTTGACAGTAACGACACCTACTGAAGGGTGTTGGAAAGATTTTCACTTACTGACAAGTGCTAGAAAGGTTTGGGTTAGGCTCGTGACGTTAAACAAGCGCTACCTTGGAGGCAACCCAGTTGATTGTTATTTATTTTTTTAACTCTGTTTTAATTGCATTTTAGGATTTGAGTGTTGCATGAGAGAGGGGAATTGCATAAAAATTGTGAATTGAGAGTTGAAATTAAGTGCTACAGGTCACAAAATTCTCAGGCAAGCAAAAAGGGTGAAAGATTTTAAATCGCGCCTACCGCTCAACGGTAACCCAGCGTTGAGTTGTGGTGTTGCAGAGGCAATTTTGGGCCTTTTTAACAGCTCAGCGTTGGAGGCCCATTTGCACTGTTTAAACACCCCTTAGGGCTCGCCCAAGCGTTATCTTCTGACCTTCACACTTTTCTTGCACTCTCAAAAGCTTTTCAAGGGTTTCTCTCCACTTTTCCCATCACCTACTCACCAAAAATCATTTGTTCATCACCTTTGCACCATTCCTTTGACAAAGTTTGGGGTTTTGGGTGAGAGCATTGCATTTGGGGAGCATCCATCATCATTCAAGAAACATTTGCAAGCATTCAAAGTATCTCCACCCAAGTAAGTCATGCAATTTCCATTTTAGGGTTTCTAGAATATGGATTTGATGAGAACATGTGTAGAAACATGAAATATTAGGGCTTTTGATTTCTATGCATGATTTGATGAAATAGAAACATTTTGCACCGATAAATTTTCTGATTTTGGTCTGCAACTGAGGAATTTGTGTGTGGGTTTAGATTAGATAGGTTTAAACAAGATTTTGGAAAACTACCGCCGTCACCGCTGAGCGGTGAGCTGCCGCTGAGCGGTGAGCAGCGGTGAGCTGCCGCTGAGTGGTGGGTTGCCGCTGAGCGGTGAGCTGCCGTTGAGTGGTGGGCTGCAGAGTTATTTTTTTTCTTGATTTTGACCTGCAGGTGGCGCTGAGGGGCCCTGTTTTACCCTGAACGTTGGACAATGATGCATGGATAATTATTTGATGGTTTGCTAACCCTTAATGGTGAATTCTTTGGTCTTTTGAATTCTTTGGTCTTCAAGAAGAGTTAAGACCATGGGAAACAAGAGGAAAGAGCCAGAAAGATTTTACTCCCCTAGATTTCTCTCTAGGAGGCATGAGCAACGTTATTCCACTGTCCAATAAAGGCGATTGTTGATGGAGAGGAAGGCGGTATGGATCCCAGACTTAGCTACATAGTTTGGTGCGGAGTTAGAGAGCAACAACTGGGAGAAATTAACAACATACCCTGCAGCTGCCAACATTACAGTGGTAAAGGAGTTTTACACAAATTCCTTGCCAATGAGGGTGAACATGGATAGATATACAAGTTATGTCAGGGGGAAGATCATTAAATTTGATCTTGAAACTATTAACAGCTTCTTGGAAACTGAGTGGGTTGGTGAACAGTGTTAGTATGTATTGAATGTGCGGGAGTGCTTAGATTATGAAGACATTGAGAGTGTACTCTGTGTACCTAGAGGGCATTACCACAAGAATCCAAATGGTGTGCCTATTCACATCAAGAGAGCTGACTTGACACTCTTGGCCAAATATTGGATGGAATTCACTCATGCCAACATCCAACCTTGCTCCCATGTGTCAGACACCACAGTTCACAGGATCATGTTCATATATTGCATGTTGAGAAATATGAATATGAATATTGGTGAAGTCATTGCTAATGAGATTCAGAGTTGCGCAACTACTGTGAGCAGCAAGGCACCATTGCATCATCCTTCTTTGATCACACATTTTTGCCAACAGGCTGGGGTGGATACTTCTACTCCACCATTTGAGAGGCATAGGAAGGCCATTAATGCAGCGTACTACATGCAGTATTGTGGAGGAGATGAGGCAGCATGACCAGTGCCTCAGAGACGCCCTAGGATAGGAGCAGCCTCCAGATGAGAGACATGTATATGTCTATAATGGAGGCTAGATTGGAGTCTCTGTATAGAGGGAAGGTGGCCACTGCTAAGATGATAGTGAGCTTATATGATACACCACCTGCTCACAGGTGGACTATGAATGACTTCCATAGTGTTATGGTGTGGCCACAGGAGCAGGCATAGGGGAGTGGAGTTGGAGCAACTGAAGCTCATATCATGGATGATGATGAGGAGGATGATGACTTTGAGGATGCAGAGGCTGGAGATGATAATGACTCTGATGATAGCATGGGTTGATATGACATCTACTGATGGATGCAAGTTGTAGTGGAATAGGGTTTTATTTTCTTTTTCCTTTGTAATTTGAACTTTTAGAATAGGTTGAATTCTGTTGAGTAGTGTAGGTTTTGTGGTACTTGCTTGAAAACCTTATCTGGTAATGGTTTGACTTGTTGATGTACGAAAATAGGTTGGCTTCTTTATTTCACCAAGAGGGGGGTGAATTGGTGTTGTTTCAAAAATACTTTCTTTTCGCAATCTTGTAATCAAAGTATAAAGCTTTTTGAAATTTCTTGAATTNCAAGCAATCAGAATATGTATNCANCNGAAATTACGTAGTTGACTGCGTAAAGAATAAAGTCGACTGGAATGTAAAAGATAAGNGATAGAGAAATGCAAACACAAATTTTTATACTAGTTCGGCCAACAATGCCTACATTTAGTGTCCTTTCAACCCAGGAAGCAAATGCACTATAATGGTAGCGGTTTTTACAACAAGGAATTTATAGAAGACCTCCACGACAACAATATAAATCTCCTCTCTAACCCAAAACCAAAATATAGTTGTACAAAAAAACCAGACTTGCAGCAAGAATCTCCTCTTCTACAATCTGCAACACCACTTTGAACAATCCTCAAAGTGAACTATCCCCCTGTATCACAATAGGTCCAAATCTAGCAGTCTTTACAGGATGCCAAGCCTCTCAAACAATTCTAGCAATCTTTAGAGGATGCCAAGCCTCTTAGATAACTCCAGCAGTCTCAATCGGATGCCAAGCCTTGGCAAGTTATGGGAACATGAGTTAGAAGTTGGTAGACTGAAGGATGAAGAGGAGATTGAAGAAAAGAAGTATATTGCTCTGAAGGCTGCAAGCAAGAACATCACAGAAACAAAGATGGATGACACAGAGCTGATGACCTTGATGGTAAGAAAGATTAGTCGACTTAAGCAAAACGATAGTCAACTGTCTAACCATGTAGGTCAAAGCAAAAAGAAGAGCTTCAGCATAAATGTTGTCCAGTGCTATGATTGTGGAAAATAAGGTCACATCAAGCCTGACTGTCCCGAATTATAGCCAAAGCAAAAAGGAAAGAAAAGATTCCCTCAAGGCAGAAATATGAGAAGAAAAGGAGCCTACATTGCTTGGGAAAACTCAGATTCTGAAAGCTCAAGTGTTGAAGATGCTGACCAAGAGGAGAAATCCAACATATGTCACATGGCTGGAACTGTAAAGATTGAGTGCGACAGTGATGATGAATTTGAGAAGCTGCCTATAGAAGAGAAATATCAGCAGCTGATTGAGACATTCAGAGAACTGCATGCTGAAGCAATGCGACTGGAGTACAAGGTTAATCGACTAAACTATGAAAAAAGAGATTATGAATACAGAATTAATAACCTTGTTGCTGATAATAAAAAATTAGAGAAAGAATTGAATGAAGCTTTTTTATCTGCTAGGAATGTTGAAATTAAAACTGTCATAGTAGAAAAATCTTGTGAAAATTGTTCTACTCACATTGAAAAGATAAATTACTTGACTAGCATGCTAGCTAAGTTTACTCAAGGTAGAGACAACTTAGATGCTATGTTAAATTCATCTAGCATAATTAAAAATAGGCAAGGAATTGGATACAAAGCTCACTCTAACAGAACCAATGCTAGGAAATTTACTGAGTTAAGAAAACCTGCTACAAATGCATGTTTTTATTGCAATTGTGTTGGTCATACTGTTAGAAATTGTTATTGTAGAAATGTTGTTGTTCCTCAAGGATTATGTGTATGGATACCAAAGGAACATGTAACAAGAACTAACAATCAAGGACCCAAAGTCAAATGGGTACCAGCAACCAAAACTTAATTGTTTTGCAAGATACACGGCTAATGTAGAATTGGTCTCAAGGATGAATCAATTATGGAATATATCAAAACCCTTAAGTGACTACAATTGGTAAATTTGTATCCATTTGCTGCATCATGCATATACTGATTGATTGTTGCTGTATGATTGTTTATGTAGTGTGCTTAACTGATGGTTTGATTGATTGAATTGGTTAAAAATAACTGTCATAAATCTTAGTCGACTTTAATTTTAAAACATTCGATTATGTGCTGAAAATTTTTGGCATGACTGAAATTTAAAATTTCATTTTGGTACGAAAGTGAAAATTAAGGGTTCCCTCCAAATTGTTTTTCAATATAAACTTGCTGAAATCTTGATAATCAAAAATCACTGCATTCACCCTCATTGATCGAATACTCCACTATTCTCATTTCTTCTAAGAGAGTCATCAATCATCTTCAACCACAATGGCTTCCAGCTCTACACCGAGAAGAATGGTTAGGTCCATGGCCTCTAGAAGCTCCAGAAGGGTGTATGATTTGAATGGATGTATAAGCGATGACGAAGCTCAGTCAAAGTTTCTTGATTGTTGGAAAAGAAGAACCCTGGTAAAACACAAATTTCTTAAGCTAAAGTTCTTTAGGAATGAAGGTTTCAGTTCCAAAGGTGGATTAAGCATCAGGGACTACAACAATTTGTTAAAATGGTAAATCCATGGTATCCCGACTTGGTAAAGGTCTTCTACTGTAATCTGAAGATTGTTGATGACGTCCTTTGTTCTCGAGTTAAGGGAATAGACATCAAACTGACAAATGATGTCTGGAAAACTGTTGGAGGATTAAGAATTGGTGGTGAAAAATGCCATTTAGGGATAGAAGGATTCAACAAGTTGAATGAGTATCAACAACGTTTGAGAAATGCTAATGATCACAGGGTGAATTCAAGCTACAAAACCGGTGGTATGAAGAAATATGAAAGAATGGCTATCTATACCATAGCCTATATACTTATGGCTAGAGGGGGAAACTATGCACAAGCCACCATCGAATATTTAATGTACTTAAAGCCTTAAAGGAGAATATTCTGGTGGATTGGCCAGCTGCCATATCTGATAACATGCTGAAGGTAACAAAATCAGAATCAGGGAAGCTACCTTATTGTGTCTTCATTTCAAAGATACTGATTTACTGCAGTGTGGAGTGCATTGGTGAATCAAGTGAACAATATCAAAGTTCAAGCCGTGTGGACAAAACTGTTCTTCACCTAATGCATATGGAGAAAATATCATATGGCTGGAGATACAAAGATGAACTTCCCGTGGACAACAACACACCATCATCTTCTCAAATAAATCAGTACAGAGGAAGAAATTAATTTGAAAGAATTGTTCTGCACAAATTATCTAAGATAAAAAGAAGGCTTGATGAACAGAAAAACAATAGTCAAGAACATGAAAACTCTGAAGATGTTAGCTCCTCTGGAAAATCATCTCAAAGAAGCAATGATGATAGTGAAGAGACAAGATCAAAGGACAATGCAAGTGACATGATTCTCAAGTACTTCATTAATAAAAAGAGAAAGAAAAATTAGTTCTGTTATTTTAAGTCTTAGGCTGTGTTTCCATTTTGTATAATGGCATATAAAGTCATCTTTTGTTGTTGTTTTGTTTTCCTTATTCCTATTCCACCATTGTAATATCTTTAATTCAAGAAAATGAAATTAGTCTTTTGAATCAATCAATTGCTTAAACTGTTTGAATGATGTTTGATATACTGTATGATTGATTCAACTATGCTCAGTTTGAAGTCAACTATGCTTAATCTGTTATGCATCTTTATATATTGACTTCTGTTATAGTATGATTTAATTCTTGCTTAACCACTATACTTAATCTAGAAAAGGTTGTTGAAAGGTTTTGCAGGAAGAACATTGCTTTGGACATCTACAATTAGAATTCAACATTTGCAAAAGCAATGCATTCAGCTGATGATTTAAAGCATTCGACCACGTCTAAATGGGTTAACAATTCCTATTATGGAATTTGATTCTATCCTTACTGTTTGCTTAAATCATTTATAATCTGCTATTATTTATGCTCTTTTCATGGTTTAATATCTGAATTGAGATAATATTGTGAGATTGTTAATATTTGTATCATTGCATATCTATGTGGTTTAATATCTGACTTTGATACAAATCTGTGCTTAATCTGTTGATGAATCTGTGATATTCTGCATTATGCCTTTAAATTGATTTTGAAACTCATGCATAATGACAAGGGAATATCACTGTTTTACACATTTCAGGGGGGGTTTATTTTGTTTTGTGATGAACTTGTGATTTTAAGAGCATCATTGTATTTTACAAATTACATATTTTTATGATGCATCTCTAGTTTTCAAAACTGCATAAATATTTGAAGCATTCCTTTTTTTTAATGCAGAAAGGGGGAGAGATATACATGAGTGTATGAGAGCAAGTCTATATGGGGAGAATTGCTCACTCATACTTTATCTGCTTGATATTTTTGCTGTATATGCAGAGTAACTGAACTGTATTAAGTGTTTCTGATATATTTTACTTTGTCATATGTTTGAACTGTACAAACATGGTTGAGTTATTAATCATGGTTGTGCATCATCAAAAAAGGGGGAGATTGTTGAGATTGTTGACAACACAAACTCTATATCAAACTAGTTTTTGATTATGAGAACATAATGCTTAATAACAGTACACATGTTGCAGCATTACATGTTCTTGTTTTGAATTATTTGTCATATCTACTGAACATGTTTTGTTGATTTGCAATGTATGTTCCTATGATTGATTGTGTGTTATATTTGTGGAACATGTTTGTATTGAAATGTGTGTGGAACATGCTTGTATTGAAATGTGAAATAATTTTTTTTTATTACTGCACATTTCTGGAAAGAAAGAGATCACAAGCACCTTTATGAACTTATATTTGTTGTGACAAAGTTCTAGTCCAGTCGAATACACTCATAATGGATTCGACTAAGCTAAAATCTTTGTACAGATTTTGTGAACCTGTGTTATGTGAGATTTTGAGTTGAAAAGAATTTCAAAGTGTTTTTTCATGTGTCAGTCGACATTGCATATTGCATATTCGGCGGTGTTACTGATCTGTTTGGAATTCTGTTAAGCCTACACGCTCCAACGGCTATAATTTTCAAAAGTTGGTTGAGCTTGTATGACTTGGACAACTGTAATAAATGTGTGTTGATTTTTGTTGAGTGAGAGCCTTTGTGTTGACTGTCTGTTATAACTGTTTTAATACAGTCGACTGAATTAGTAGGCTATTCGACTGAGAGACAATCTGATCTAACAGAAAACTATAAATAGACAGTATAAAAACCAGTGTTTGATTTTCTCTATCCCTGCATTCTTTATTTCCATTCGACTTTATCTGTTTAGCAGTCAACTGTGTTTTTCTGCTGTATAGAAATTTCATTGCTTGCATTTCAAGAAAAATCAAAAAGCTTTGCATTTTTATTTAAAGATTGCGAAAAGATTTTTTTTGAACTAACACCAATTCACCCGCCCCCCTTCTTGGTGTAAAACGAAGCCTACCCGGTTAATAACATTTAGCATAGTCGAATCCATTAGTAATGTAGTCGATTGTACTAGAACTTTGTAGCACAAGAATAAGTTCGTAAAAGTGCTTCTGATTTCTTGCTTTAAAATATGTGTAGTAAAACATATGAAATGATGCATAGCACACAACACATTAAAGCATATACACATGTTCCAGAAATATATAGATCAATCAACACAGGAACATTTAACATAGTACATACACATACACATGTTCAACGGATGTTACAGTTTAATCAGCATAAGAACATGTAATGCAACAACAACATGTACTTGTTATTAAGCAATGTGTTGTCATCATAAAAAACTATATTGATATAGAAATTGTGTTGTGAACAATCTCAACAATCTCCCCCTTTTTTGATGATGCTCAACCATGATTAATAACCAACATGTTTGCACACTTTAATACAAAACAGAGTAGCAGAAGAAATTAAAACAGTTAAAGCAGTTATGTACTCTGCATGTAACATAACAATCAGCAAAATATATCACACAGAATGAGAAAGAATCAATAATCTCCCCCTTTCATATAGCACCATAAGATCATAAATTTTCTCCCCCTTTGTGCATTAGCAAAAAAGGTTTGCTTATGATACTTTGCTGAAAAACAATCAACCAGAGATACATCAAACAAAATATGCAAGTTTTCAAAGTACAATGATGATCTCCATATCACATTCAATCACATGTAAAAAATAACTCCCCCTGAAATATAGACATGTGAATGAAAATATGTAAAGAGTGATACTCCCCCTGTCATTATGCATAAGTAATAAAATCAAATCAGATGCACAACATATCACAGATTAAATAATCAGTTCAATCACATAATTGTATCAAAGACAGTATAACACTCAATTCAGATATGCAATGATACAATTATCAACAATCTCACAATATTATCTCAGATAAGATGATTAAAAAATTATTTATAGCAAAGATAATAGCAGATATATCAGAATAAGAAATCACGAAAAGAATAACCCAATTCCAGTATTGGAATTTATAACCCTATTATAGAACAGCCGATTGCTTTATTTCCCCAGTTGACTTCATTGATTTCCAAAGTTGTTGAATTCCTCTTGATAGTTGCAAAGCAATGTTATTCTTGCAAAACCTTAAAAATCCTTTCCAGATCAAGCAATTTAGTTAAGCAAGAATTATAATCAATAGTAACAGAAGTCAGAATATACAGATGTAAAATTGTTCAAGCATATTCGACTTCACACAAGACGTAGTCGAATCAATCAATCAGGTTATACTACTATCACTCAAAATTCCTAATTCATTTCGAATTGTATAAAATCTCTCTTTGTTCAGAGGTTTTGTGAAAATATCAGCCCACTGATGTAAAGTGTCGACATACTCAATTTTGATTTCACCCTTTAGGATGTGATCATGAATAAAATGATGCCTTATTCAATGTGCTTAGTTTTAGAATGTAAAATGGGATTTTTTTTTTTTGTCAAATTTATAGCACTAGTACTATCACATTTTAGGGGAATGTTATCTAGTTTTATACCATAGTCCTCTAACTGACTTTTTATCCTAAGAGATTGTACACAACAGCTTCCAGCTGCTATGTACTCAGCTTCTGTGGTATATAAAGCCACACATGCTTGTTTCTTTGAATGCCAAGAGATCAGTGGTGAACCAAGTAAGTGACATGTGCCACTAGTGCTTTTTCTATCAAGTTTACAACCTCCAAAGTCAAAATCATTATAACCAGTTAGAAAAATGTTTGTACCATTCGGATACCATAGTCCTAGGCCTTTGGTACCTTTGAGATATTTCGAAATTCTTTTTACAGCAGTTAGGTGTGATTCTTTAGGAGTAGATTGAAACCTAGCACAGAGACATACACTATGCATTATGTCAGGTTTACTGGCAGTAAAATACAATAGAGAACCAATCATACCTCGATACATTTTTTTATCAACATTCTTTCCAACCTCATCAAGATCCAAATAACAGTTAGTTGCCATAGCAGTTGCAGCATCTTTGTAGTTCAGCATCTTAAACTTTTTCAGCAAGTCAATGCAGTATTTGGATTGATGAATGAAAATTTCGTCTTTGGTTTGCTTGACTTGTAGTCCAAGAAAGTATGTTAACTCCCCTATCATGGACATTTCGAATTCCTCCTGCATAATCTTTGAAAATTCTTTACACAACATATGATTAGTTGAACCAAAAATTATATCATCGACTTATATTTGACATTTAATTTTTCCTCATTTGAACTCTTTATGAACAGGGTCGAATCAACTTTACCTTTGGAGAAACCTTTTCTAACTAGAAATTCACTTAGTCGCTCATACCATGATCTCGGAGCTTGTTTCAATCCATATAAAGCTTTTCTTAGTTTGTAAACATGATCAGGATTTTCAAAATCTTCAAAACCTGGTGGTTGTTCAACATAGACTTCTTCCTTGATACATCTGTTTAAGAAGGCACTTTTAACATCCATCTGATACAATTTGAATTTCATAGTAGATGCAATAACAAGAAGTATCTTAATTGCTTCTAATCTGGCTACAGGAGCATATGTCTCATCATAGTCGATTCCCTCTTCCTGACAAAGCCTTTTGCAACTAACCTTGCCTTGTTCTTTATTCTTTCACCAGAATCATCCATTTTGTTTCGAAATACCCATTTTAGGCCTATTACTTGCAACTCAGGTCTTCTTGGTGTGAGTTCCCATACATTATTCCGTCTGAACTAATTCAGTTCTTCTTGCATAGCCATCATCCAATTTTCATCATTCAAAGCTTCCTCAACTTTCTTAGGCTCGATTTTGGATACATACACAACATTCATACAAAATTGATTTAACTGCCTTCTTGTGGATTCACCTCTTGACATATCACCAATGACATTTTCTGTGGAGACATTTCTTAGTACTTTCCATTCTTTAGTCAATGTAGAGGTTTCGTGGTTAACATTTCACGTTTACTCTTGACAGGCTGTTTGGTTAACTTCCCTTTTTGACAAGCATCACATAATCTGTCAGCTGTAAACCGAATCTTGGGCAAACCATTTACCAGTTTCTTGGAGATGAGATTGTTCAGTTAATTCATACTGATGTGAGCTAGTCTTTTGTGCCATAACCAAGCATCTTCTTCTTTAGTCATTAGGCACACAACAGATTCAAATAAGTTGTCTGTGAAGTCGATTATGTAGATGTTGTTCACTCTTTTTCCCACAAGCAGTAACTCATTTGTTGTCCTGTTGTTGATCAGACAGTATTTGGGTTCGAAAGTAATTTTTAAACCTTTGTCACATAGCTGACTGATGCTCAGCAAATTATGTTTTAACCCTTCAACAAGTAAGACATTTTTAATTTCATAAGATGAAGGAGTTTTTATTTTACCTATACCGATGATTCTCCCTTTGTTGTTATCACCATATGTGACATGACCAGTGGCTTTATATGAAATATCTGAAAACTTTGTAGGATCTCCAGTCATGTGTCTCGAACACCCGCTATCGAGATACCACGTAGAACTTTTGAACTATTATTTCAGATCAGGTTTGATAATTCTGGATTTTACCATCATATTCAATTATTCTTTATTCTTGTCCTTCTTCGCATCAATAGGATAATCTTGATTGTTCATCTTTTTCAAGAACTTTGTAAATCTACTGTCCAAAAAGATTGATTTCTGCATTTCTGAACATGACTCTTCATTTCTGGTTTCAAGGGATTCATAGAACCTATTAGTTACAAACTTTAACTTCAAATTACAAGGTGCAGATGCAAAATCAATTTAGAAATCATAAGTTCTTTTTGAATGCGAAACAGAAGCCATCCCCAGGTGTATAGTCGAATCAAGAAAAATAGAGTCGACTAGTTTTTCAAATATCTTATGAAAACCAACTCTGATACCAATTGTTGGAAAATAGGTTGGCTTCTTTATTTCACCAAGAGGGGGGCTGAATTGGTGTTGTTTCAAAAATACTTTCTTTTCACAATCTTGTAATCAAAGTATAAAGCTTTTTAAAATTTCTTGAATTCCAAGCAATCAGAATATGTATGCAGCGGAAATTACGTAGTTGACTGCGTAAAGAATAAAGTCGACTGGAATGTAAAAGATAAGGGATAGAGAACTGCAAACACAATTTTTTATATTGGTTCGGCCAACAATGCCTACATCCACTATCCTTCCAATCCAGGAAGCAAATGCACTATAATGGTTGCGGTTTGTACAACAAGGAATTTATAAAAGATCTCCACATCAACAATATAAATCTCCTCTCTAACCCAAAACCAAAATATAGCTGCACACCAAAACCAGACTTGCAGCAAGAATCGCCTCTTCTGCAATCTACAACACCACTTTTAACAATCCTCAAAGTGAACTATCCCCTTGTATCACAACTGGTCCAAATCCAGCAGTCTCTACAGGATGCCAAGCCTCTTAGAAAATTCCAGCAGTCTTCACAGAATGCCAAGCCTACATGATCAATCATAGAAGCACCTTCTTGTGCAGCTGTTGATCAGCCAATGAATGCGTAATTGAATATCCTCTTTGAATCTCGTTCAAGAAAGATAATCATCGTCTTCTTGGAGAATTCTTGGAGTTAAGAGAAATCTGAAACAGAAATGAAATTGTTAGATCATCAAAAGTCTTAGAACAAACCCGTGTTCAGTCTATTTATAGATTTTTCTTAATCAGTCAAATTCTCAATCGAATATGCTACTAATTCAGTCGACTGTATTATAACAATTATAATAGTTTAGTCAACTTAGTAGCCTATGGTCAACAAATAACAGAACACATTCAATACAGTTGACCAAGTCATCAATGCTCAACTAACTTTTAAAAATATAGCCGTTAGAGTGCAAAAGCATAACAAAATTCCAAAACAAACATCGGATACAGTCGAATATGTAAACTACAGTGTCGACTATCACAATGATAAACACTTTGAAATTCTTTTCTTCTAGAAATAGCACATAGCACTGATTCTCAAAATCTATACAAAGATTTTAGCATAGTCAAATCCATTAGTAATGTAGTCGACTGTACTTGAACTTTGTAGCACAAGAATAAGTTCGTAAAAGTGCTTGTGATTTCTTGCTTTAAAACATGTGCAGTAAAACATATGAAATGATGCATAGCACACATCACATTAAAGCATATACACATGTTCCAGAAATATATCAATCAATCAACACAGGAACATGTAAATAGTACATACACATGCACATGTTCAACAGATATTACAGTTTAATCAGCATAAGAACATGTAATACAACAACAACATGTACTTGTTATTAAGCAATGTGTTGTCATCATCAAAAACTATATTGATATAGATATTGTGTTGTCAACAATCTCAATAGTTGATTGCATGATGAGTATGCTTGATGATGTTTGATGTGGATGATGATTGAGATTGCTTTACATGCTTTTATACAGGTGAATTGTTCACAAGTTGTGTGAACAAATGCATGATGAGTTATGATTGTGGTTATGATGCTAAGCAGGGTGTATGATTGGTATTTGAGCTGTCGAGTGAGCATAGTTGTGTGAGGTCTTGAGCTCCAGAGTTCTTGATTGATATTTTTGCTATTCATTTGAGAGCATGAATGATTTTGCCTGAGTCTTTTTGATTGATTGAATTAGATGTTTGTGTCATATGATCAAGGCCATTTTTGGAAGCCCTTACTTAGCCAAATTTTCACTAAAGTAAAAAGAACAATGTGTTATACCCTTTTTGAACCTTAGCTGGAAACACTTTGAAAACCTTTTTGAGAAAAAAATCTTTACCTTGAGTTGAGTTGAGAATAATTGAATGGTATTGACAAAGGTTCAAGTTTGGGGTTGTTGGGAGAATAAAAAGGCAAAAGAAAAGCATTGAGCTAATGTGTTGAATGAAAAAGCATGAGAAAGATAGAAAATAAAAGAAAAGAAAAGCATGAAAGATAAGCTCAATGCAAAAGTAAAAGAAAAAGGGAAAACTTGGGAATGAGTGAGATTGGTTGAAAGAGAGTTGGTACTTGAACTATGGATGTTGAATAACTCTCTTAACTATAGGATTTTGTGATCTAGAAAACCCAATTTTTCTTGTTAGCCCAGCCTCATTATAAGCCTTGAAAAGTCCTTGTGATGGCATTTGTGTGTGAGAATGTTGATTGCAATAGATGAAAGGCAATTTTGTTCTATGTGACATGTGGATAGTAGAAAGAAGGAGTGACTTCCTGAAAGACTTGAGTGATTGAGTGAAACACTTTGCCTGGAAATGATTTCTGAAATTTATGACTACATCTATGCTTAGTTGACTGATCATTCATAAGGATAGCATCTGTGGAAGAGTATGTGATTATGGGAACATTATGTGAGTTGGAATCAAATGAAGCATGCGTGCATCTTGATGAGATTCCATTGAAAAGCTGAATTGTGTACTTACTTATAGTGAGAGAATGAGTTTTAAATGCGTTGAACCATTTTGGTGATATGTGGAAAGCTAAGTTTTGTTTTGTTTGCTTGAGGACAAGCAAATTTCTAAGTTTGGGGTTGTCATAACGGTCTAAAAACTGTTATTTTTATACTTGAAATTGATATCAAAACACACCTTTTATGACTTACAATGAGCTTAAAATCATGCAAAACACTTAAGTTAGGTTACAAGAGAGTCAAAGGTGGTTTTAGAGATATTATGCTTCGTTTTACATTGTTTTGACAGGATTTAATGAAAATTGAAAGATGGAAAGTGAAGTAGGAAGGAGTTGGACTCAATAAAAGATGAATAAAGCTGCAAAAGAGGAATCGCTCCCACCGCTTAGTGCCAATTGCAGCGCTGAGCGCCAGCGTTAAGGAAGACTTACGGTCAGACGCTTAAGCGCCAAAGCTGAGGGGTGAATGAAGAATCGTGTCTACCACTGAGCGCCAAAAGCCACCGCTGAGCGCTGAGAACTTCAAATCAATATGGCAAGACACCTGGGCGTCAACGCTGAGCGATCCAATGGAGTGTCGCACCTACCGCTGAGCAGTGAATCCAGCACTGAGCGCTATAGTTGGGCTTGGGCCAAAATTCTATAAGTTTTCATAGCTTATAAATAGACCCTCAGAACAATTCAAGGGCAACCTTTTGGCAGAGAAAGACGGCAGAACACTCTTTTCACCCATAGGAGGATGATTTTGGATGTGGGAGCTCCAATCTACCAAATCTAGGGTTTATCTTTTCATTCTTTCCATTCAATTCATCCAGTTTCACCATCTCAATGGTGAACTAAACCCTTTGTTGTTAAGGAATGATGTAATCCTTTTGAAACTCTCTTATATCGAAATTCCTATTTTATTCATATACATATATTATCAATAGTTTAGGTTTTCTTCTCTATACTTTAAAGCTTGCATTGTTTAACTCATTCAGTGTCATGATCTTCGATTTTGTCGATACGGGGACGTACGGCGAAATCTAGAACTGAGAACAATTCTCTTGATTATGAAATATTTCCTAGAGATAGGAATAGGACGGTCAATTGCTTTAAGCTTCTATCATCAATGCATTAGTAATTGCTAGGGAGACTAGAGATTGTAACCTTGTAATTATGGTAATGGGCTCTTTTCGCCGAGAGATCAGGTTTAGAGTAAATTAGAAAGTTACATGAACATTGATAATAAAGTTGAATATAAGAGGAATAGTAGATATAGGAGGGTGGATCAGGATGAAACCGTAAACCCCAACAACTTCATTCATTCATATCTTTATTTGTCAAATGATTCAGCTTTTGCATTTGCATGTTTAATTTAAGACTTTGCATTACGAACTCAAAACTAAATTTTCATTCAAGTCTTATAAAATCTATTCACATGAACGTCTAGGCCTAAGAGTCTGTTAACGGATTGGCAAGCGTACCAAATCGTATCAAGTAATAATAAATGGTACGTCCAAGTATCATTTTCCCAAGAGACTCGAAAGGCCTTATCGTTCGTGTGAATTAAGATCGTAAGACTTGAAAATAAAAATTAATTATTTGGATGTGCGATAAAATATAAACATGCAAAAGAGATTGATTCAATTGACAAGAAGAAAACAATGGATGAATGGAGTTGTTGGGGGTTTACAATTTCATCTTATCCGCTCTCTCTTATTTACTCCTCTTGAATTATTAGCTTGATTAATTAATTGTCATGCAACTTTCTTAGCCTACCCTTAACCCGATC
>NW_014542732.1:1034308-1038533 GCF_000741045.1 Vigna radiata var. radiata
CTTGATTCTAAGCTCATTCTAAGTAGTAAAGGGAGTAATTTGGTCTAAAATGACATATGAAAATAATTGTTTTTCAACCTTCATGAACACCCCAAACTTAGGACTTTGCTTGTCCTCAAGCAAACAAAACAAAACAGCAATCAAAACAAAACTTGGCTTTCTAATATTTCATCCAATGATTCAACACTCCTAAAGTACATGACAAACATTACTCAATCTCAAATCTTCAGTGAAATCAAATTAAGATGCACGCATGCTTTCAATCCAGAGATTGCACAACAAATATTACACATTATGAATGACCAATCCACTAAGCAAAAATGCACTCATGAAAGTTAACAATTCATACCAAGCAAGTGTTTCACTCAATCACTCAAGTGTTTAAGGTGACACTCCAACTCTCTATTATTCACAAGTCACAAGAAATAAAATTGCCATTCATCTCAAACAATCAATATCTTTACATGCAAATGCCATCAAAAGGACTTTTCCAAGGCTTGTAATAAGGTTAGGCTAACAAGAAGAATTGGTTTTTCTGGAATACAAAGTCCTTGAGTTAAGAGAGCTACCATGATATTCAAAATGTAAGCACAACTCTCTTCCTCACCAATCCCACTTATTCCCAACTTCTTCCCTTTTTTTTTTTACATTGAGCTCACTTTCATGCTTTTCTTCTTTTCTTTTCTTTTTATCATGCATTTTTCTTTCTCAACATTTGAGCTCAATGCTTTATAATTTCTTTTCAATTTTCCCCCATACAACCCCAAACTTGAACCTTTTCATCACATACAATTAAGCTCATTCCAACTCAATGTAAAGAATTTCAAGACAAGGGTTCACATCCTGTTTAAGGCTAAGGTTCAAAAAGGGTATAATATTTTCAAGCACTTTGGGTGAAAATTTGGCTAGAGAAGGGTTCTCATAAATGGCCTTGATCATATTACATTCACATGCAATTCAATCAATCATCAAGATTAAGGCAATATCATTCATGTTTTCCTGTGAACAATGCATACAACAATAAAAACTTTGGAGCTCAATACCTCACACAACATGCTTTCTCACACAAAATCCATTCATATACCCTGCTTAGCATAATAACCACAATCATAATTTATCACACATCTATTTCACTGGATATCAACACACAACACAACTCAATTATCATCCACATGAAATAATCATCAAATAGTTCCATCATGCACATCAGTCAGTCAAACATTTTCAGAAAAAGTATTCAAGCCAAGAATACACACTGAAATTAAAATTCAACCTATTCTAGGAATTAAGAAAAAATAAAAGTAAGAGAGAGAAAACTAGGTTGCCTCCTAGTAGCGCTTGTTTAACGTCACGAGCCTGACCCAAACCTGTTTAGCACTTGTCAGTAAGTGCAATTCCTTCCAACACCCATCAGTAGGTGTGCCTTCCTAGAATCCTTCAGTGGATTTAAAATTTTTAGCATCCCTCAGTAGATGTTACCCAAAAATTGTTCCAAAAATTCAAAAATTACATGTTCCAATGAAAGTAAAAAGTGAAAATAACTGAAAATGAAAATTGTTCTTAAAAATACAAAAAATGATTTCCAGCAATTCAATTCTTTTTCTTCACATTGGGATCTTCATCTTCCCACCGGCTCAATTTTCTTCTGTCCACCCTCTTGACCTGTTTGCTGTATGGTGCTTCAATTTCCACCTCCCCTTTTTCTTTTAGCTCCTTTATTATCCACTCCTTCCTTTTATATTTCACTTTGCTTCCCCGTCGGAGTGGTTCTTCTCTTGCTTTTGGGTGAATGATTCTCCTGCTTTTATTCATTAGTGCCTGCAAAACATTACAACTATCAGAATAATTAGTATCCGACGTGCTTTCTTCTTGCTCGGCTTCGCTCTCCTGCTCCTCACGTCTGGGTCTTTTCATCACTTTGATCTTTTTTTCATTATACCCAGTATAAAGAAACAGGTGATCTACGTCCCTCATCATTATTCGTCCATCATAAACACTAATAAGCATCTTCGAAGTTGCCATGAAGGGCCTTCCCAAAATCACAGGAAACTCATCATCAGTTTCCATATCCATGACAATGAAGTCTGCCAAGAATTCAAGCTGTTCCACTCGTACAATAACATCTTNNGCCATTCCCACCGGTATTTTTACCGAACCATCAGCCATTGTCACAGTAAGATCAGACGGTTTCAATACAATCCCTCTTATTTTTGTCAAGAAATCTGTGGGCATCATATTAATGCTAGATCCCGAGTCTATCATGGCTTCCACATCAAAATCATTCAGGGCGCATGATAATGTTACACATCCCGGATCTTTTACCTTAAGTGGATGATCCCTCTTTAGCGGTTGAACAGTAGCGTCCTCCTCTTCATCAGTGAGTTCAGTCTCTTCTTCACGACTGAAATTGATTCTTTCAACATCAGGAGGGATTTGCGGATTTACTTCAGGTACCATAGTCACTTGATTGAAAATCTCTCTAAATCTCCCATCATGATTGTTTTCAACTCGCATCTCTTCTTTACCTCCACTAACGTTGAATTCACTAGCCTCTTCTATTTCCTGGCTCTCCTCTCTTGCCTCAGCACCTACCATCTCTTTGTCTCCATCTTCACTGCTTTCCTCTTTGACTAGATCATCCCCAGCCTTCTTTTTTTCTCTTACTATAACAACTCTGCATTCTTCTTTGGGGTTAACATCANTGCTAGCCCGGAACTGGTGCTTCTCGGTGGTTTCGATCCTTTTCGATAGCTGACCAATTTGTGACTCCAATGATTTGAAGCTTGCTTGATTACTATTTAACTGGGATTCATAATTTTTAAAGAATTTATCAAATCTTCCACTTAACTCTCTAACTGTCTCAGTTAAATTGTTCACCTGCTGCCATAAGGGAGAGGGTTGTTGTTGCCGGAAGTTGCCCATTTGTCCAGATGTATTATTCTGGCTCTGCCCAATACTCGGGTGATTTTTCCAACCTTGGCTAGAATTACCTTGGTTGAAATTTCCTTGCTTGTATTGAAATTGGGCTCCCATATAATTAACATCTTACTGCATCTCCTCAGTGAAAGCACATTGACCATTGATATGGTCGCCACCGCATAAGTCATAAAGTTGCTGTGTCTGAGAAATATTTCTGATTCCCCTAGGAAGTTCGGAGAGGACCTTCGTCAACTTGTCTAATTTTTGGCTGAGAAGGTGATTTTGAGCAGCTGCAGCATCTTCAGCCGGAAGATGTAAGAGTCCTCCTTTTTGTATGCCCTTCACACTCTATGATACTTCATTCAAGGCCATTTGTTCAATCAATTCATACGCCTCGTCTTCCGTTTTTCTATTGATACTACCTCCAGCTGAGGCATCTAACATCATCTTGGAATGAGCACGTAGACCTCCAAGGAAAGCAAGTAAGTATGAAGTCTTATCGAACCCATGGACTGGGGTNGCCCTCAATAAACCTTTAAATCTGTCCCATGCTTGCCCGAGAGTTTCCTCCATCCCTTGCTCGAACGAAGAGATCTTCAGCTTCCCTTGATTAATTTTTGGAATTGGAAAGAATTTAGTGACAAATTGTTGTGCCACAGCCTCCCAAGTCCTGAATGTTCCTTCAGGGAAAGAATTCAACCAATCCTTTGCGTTTCCTCCAAGAGAGAAAGGAAACAAACTGAGTCTAACTTTGTCATCCGACACTCCGTTTATCTTGACAGTGTTGCAAATCTCACCAAAGATGGTCATTCGACAACCCATGGAATTGATTATTCTGGACTAATTGGATGAGTGCAGGACTCATCACCATGCTGGTTGCGTTATCAGCTGGAACTACTATACTGTTGAAGTTCAAGGGGCCTACTGCGTTTGCTGCGTCCCCCAATGTATGTCTAGGAGGAGGTTGGTTAGCCATCTCCTCAAAATCTGGTGCAGAAATCTCAAGCGAAGACTACGAAAATGCTTCAGGAGAAAGAGATCTCTCACGTGAAGGACGTCTCCTTCTCCTCCCTTCTGGTAAGCCTTCTAAGAGAGGTTGTTGATCTTTTCTGCTTCTAGTATGTATTGCTTCCTGCATACACAAGAAACAAACCCTAAAAGCACTTTTACAGAAAAATAAAATAAAATGCAATTAAGCAAAAATAAAACATAAATAATTACAACCAAGTCAAATTCAGTCAATCCACACTACTGGAAAAAGTAAACCTCGAGTCCCCGGCAACGGCGCCAAAAACTTGTTAACGGA
>NW_014542732.1:1039438-1058296 GCF_000741045.1 Vigna radiata var. radiata
AAAATGGATGAAGAATGGAAAAGCAAACCCTAGATAAGATGAAAAGGAGCCTAAGCATCCAAGAGATCCTCTCCAGAGAGTGAAATTAGGTCTGGCCGCCCCCTTTTGTCAAAAGAATGCATCTAAACTCGCAATAGGGCTATTTATAGGTGAGGAGCGCAACAAAAAACAGGCTCAAGCCCAGCAGACAACCGCCCGGCGGAACAAGTGTGGCGCCTGGCGGTTTCCCTCAAATTGCACTACCGCCCGGCGGCAAGGGTCTACCGCCCGGCGGCAAGGACCTTTATCTTCAACTCCATTGTTCATTTTCTCAAAAACGCTATAAAACAATGCAAAACAAGCATAATATCGCTAAAAATAGCTTTTGACTCTCTACAGACTCATTTATTGAGTTTTGCTTGATTCTAAGCTCATTCTAAGTAGTAAAGGGAGTAATTTGGTCTAAAATGACATATGAAAATAATTGTTTTTCAACCTTCATCAGAGTCCCTTGTGAAACGATATCTGAACTTACTGTCTATTATTGCTTGATACGATCTGGCACACTTGCTAGGGTGTTAACACTCTTGAAGATTACCAAACACTCCCCAACTCATTCTCATATAACAACACCAATACTGTTCAAAGAACTCGTCCCTCACAAACCACCAATCCATAATTATAAAAGCTCTTCATGCATACCTATTATTGATAATAACATGCTCACCATCATCCACTACGCTACTCCGATCCTCAAACTCCCTTACTCACTAGTTTACTGAAAGAACCTTTCCTTCATGACAAATGTAACCTGAAGATGATTACCCTTAAAGAACCTTCTTCAAAACTTCCATGACCTTACAAAACCCTGATAACTCTTCTCTTGCATAATAACCTTGTCATTCCATTTCCACAAAACGAACATGCCCGAAACCACTCCTGATTGTTAAGACTTATACCAGACTGTTCCAACATGTCCTTTATTTCTCTTATGAGATTCTTCAACCTTGTAGTTCTCCTTATGATTCCACTGAGTCCAAACACTACTACTCTAATCCAACTTCCATCTTCCTCTTGCACTACACAACTTCAACAGGAACAACCCATAAAGAGATTAATGACATTGGTCCTGCCTAAGACCCCACTTCAAACTGAATTCCACTTCTCCAAGTTATATAAATCCTATACTTGTTGCAGAACACCAACCAAAACCCTTACACCATAAAGATTCATCTTCTCTTCTCTACTTCTCCTCGTTAAACTCTTCTGACTTTCACAACCCCTTTGACTTCACATTTTAACTTGATCCACGATAGATGTATCACCCTCGCTTTTCTTCCTTGCTAAGAATTCACTTCCTAAAAACCTTAAATCTGAGCTCTTATACTGACTCCACCAACGTCACATCACTTAGAATTTATCGTATACTCTTTGCTGCCAGCTTATCTCAAAACCTTCCTCACAAGTTTCCATCCCTAACTCAAAAACATCAATATACACAATTTACCTTTAATCCTTTGAACCTCCGAATAACTTTAACCCGCGGCATCAACCCTCTGACTTTATCCGAACTTACCCACTTACTATCCTCTGTAACTCAACATCTAACATTCACTTTTATCTTGTTTTAACTCAGCTGATCACTGAACATCAACACAAATCCACACCTAAAGAAAACTGATCGTATTACAACGTAACGCTTCATAACTATGAACATCTCAATCAACCTGGACTCTCTGATCATTTATGATACCCTCTCTCACAACTTATACTGTAACCACCCTTTGTCATTTGCTCTAAAACCTTTCTTCTCCTTTCCTCATCCATTGTGCTCTTAATTCTCTAACCTTATACTTCCTACCAAACTGACATTTTGATGCACTCCTTCCTTCGACATGTGAAATCTTTCATCTCAGCCAATAATCAAACCTTTCTTCTATACGAACCACTGCTCTTGAAACATCCTTTTAAACTTTACTATACAATACCCCCTTGCGATTATCATTCAACATATAACCCTACAATACTTCAATTCTCCTCACAGACTTCATGTTCTCTCCATCTTAGAAATTCCACCCTTTATTACCCATTCCTTAAATATGCTCTATGTCTTACATAACTGCTTCTCCAACTCTTCTTCTTCTAATTCCTTTCTAAACATTGATTCCCTTTATTCCACTTCAGAATTCTTATTCTTTTCTTAACTTAAGCTTTAAAACAATCTACCACTTTTCTTACTCAAATCCTAAACCTTGCTACTTCAATTCTTATCCAAAACTCCTCTTATTTTATCCTCTTGAACTCAAGTCTTCTTGTGAAACGTACAATATTTAATCTCCTAACTTTATCCTTGAAAACTTCTTCACCCAAAAACATTACTTATAAATTTCCAATATCTCTGCACATCCCTTGAAACCAAAACTCTGGTCTTCTAACTCCTCATCTTCGAGGCAAGAATTTGTCTCAAAGGCTTAAACCAATTCTTAGGGAAGGTATACAGGTCAAGTTTTCATTAAATCTGCATTCCTCTACCACTATAGAGCATAATACACTACCACAAAGGCAAGAACAAGACAAGAATTACTATCAACAATCACACTAGAATCGAAACTCATTTTTTTCCCAAAATCTTCAAAATTAAGAAAGGAAAATCATCTCTCGTAAAAGTCATGAGTGTGCGTCCTCAATACTCCTATCAAGACGTTTTCTTTTCTCAAAACTTCTAGTTAGATACACAACTTTACTATCTAGACATTGAGGAAATGGTAAACTATACCATTTACACTCAACTTTCCACAAGAAACGCACGACAAACCCACAACTCACAGGTCCTCCCACGAACGAACTGCTCTGATACCATTAATGTAACATCCCAATTTTAGTAATATAAAACTACAAAAATTAATATTACATATATGATAAAATATCTACTAATAGAAACAAACCTACGAAAGACAATATCTACACCTGTAGATTCATCCGACTTCTTGATTGAATCCCCTCAATCATCTATCGACGAAGTAACTGAAATGAATGTCTCCCTAAGCTTAGACCAATCAAATGATCATCGCAAAAGATAAAACATACAAAGACAGACAAACACAGAAGCAATGGTGAGCTAGATAAAAAAATTATTCATATTATGCAATTATATGTTACCATTAGTTTGAATCCTAAACAGCACAATATACACAATTTAACCATGCATCAACTACTCAACACGACTCATCCGGATTTGTATAAATTTCAAACTAGTGGTAGTCTTTACACTTGTATAGTTAAGTTGGCACTCCCCAACACTACACAAGGTTAGTCCTTATACTAGTCTATGGCTAAACTCTAAGCCTATAGACAAGAACCTCCCGCTACTCTCACCACAGGTATCATTCTTCTCTATTTGAGCATGAATGATCCTTAGAGTGTCAAAATAGACTTACCATTTCAAAGCTCCATACATTTATACAACACAACCACCTCATCAACCTCAAATACTTCCAAGATTCTCACCCTGAGTCATGGAATTAAGTTCATCCATCATACTTTCACTTTAAAACTTAACTCAAGACATGAACAACCAAAAACCATAAAATTATCACATTGAATCCATATGAAACCATATACATATAACCTTTCACTTTACATTGCATATAAAAAGACATATACATGATATTAATTATCCTTCAAAGGACAACAAACGACCCAACAAGTCATCAAAAATCGCATGAAACCATTCCATATACATTACCAGATAATAACAATCCTAGAAAAACCACTAAACAACATAAAACCTCGTAAACTCATACTTAGACAAGGAAAATTACTTTGAAATGATCACCACCAGTTCCGGAATGGTCCAAAACCCCCCAAAACGACATAAGGAACGTCCAAAACGGACATCCGGAACCCCAAAAACTATCAAAAACTAGAATAACAGGATGTTGGTGCACCCAGGGGCGCTCGGGGGCGCTTAGCACGAACCGCTCCGGATCCAGGGGCGCCAGGGCTCGACCAGGGGGCGAAGGGCTCGACCAGGGGGCGCCCAGTCCTATACCAGTTGATAGTAACCATGAAAATTGGCTTTTGATGCACTTGGAACCTGTTCTAATGACTGAAAGGGTTCTTTACACATTTGTATTGATGAGAAACATGTTTATAAGTTAAAAGAAACATCCATTTGATCACTAGATCCAAGACTAGGTGTATCAAACCACTTTTGACACTTTAAAATCCAAATTCACTCCTCAAAGTTGCCCAATTTCAATTCTACTCTTTTGAACCCTCATATCATATTACAAACTGCATAAACAAGTCTAAGTACATTTGTTAGCACCCCTTAATACTTCACTTTCACCCTAGCTACTCCATTTTCCATTTCCAACACCTAAATGTTGAAAAACAGGTAGGCTTCGTTTCAACACCAAGAGAGGGTGTGAATTGGTGAGGTTTCAAAATCAGAGTCTTTTTAACATATTTTTCACAAAGTATAAACCTTTACAAAGTTTCTTGAATCACAAGGAACGAAAATTTCAGTTGCAGCGGAAAATACTTGTTGACTACAAAAACAGTAGAGTCGACTGAATGTAAAAGAGTAGGGATAGAGAATTCAAAAGCAGGTTTTATTACTGGTTCGACCTCAATGCCTACATCCAGTGTCTTTCCACAATCCGGAAGCAAATGCACTATAATGGTCAAGGTTTTTACTACAAGACTTTTATAGAGACCTCCACGTCAAAAATATAAAACACTTTTCTAACCCTCTAACCAAAATATAAGCAATACACACAACAAATATCTACAGGAAGATATCCCTTCTTCTGCAATCTTTAACCCACTTTGAACAATCCTCAAAGTGTCCAGACTCCACAAGTCAACCCCCAGTAATCACAACAGGAACAACAACAACAATCTTTACAAAGATTGATAGAAATCTTGATCAACAAATGAGCACTGCAATTTGTAGGGTATGATCAGCCAATAACCACAACAATCTTTCTCCTTCAAAGAACCTCTTCAAAGATAGATCACCACGGTCTTCTTGATGAGTTCTTGGAACAAATTCTCAGAGATCACAATCTGTAAATCACAAATGAAAGTGTTAGATTTTCCAAAGTCTCTGTGATCAACTGAGGCACGTCTATTTATAGTTTTCTATAAATCAGACGCTCTTGTAGTCAACTAAGCTACTAATACAGTCGACTGTCCTTAGACAATTATAACAGATAAGTCAAACAATAGCAGTCAACAACAAACAAATTGATTTTGCAATTAATACAATGGACTATCATCAATGCTATAACTAACTTTTGAAATATAGTTATTACTGTACACACACATTAACAGAATTTCAAACAATCAACTAACTAAATCGGGTCCACTGCGCATGAAGTCGACTTAGGCATGTCAGCATAATTTGAAAATCTTTTCAATGCAAAATACTCACAACACTACATTTGAAAGTCAGTGCATAATCACGAGTTTTAATCGGCTTTCTTCATAATGAAGTCGACTTAAAACTTGTAGTCATGCCACACAATATAAGTTCATAAAAGTGCATGTGGTTTTCTCATAAAAAAATGTATGTAATGCTGCTATAAATGATGTAACATATATAAGCTCAGATAATGTGCATTCACATATCAAAATCAACACAAAACATGTTTAATAGAATATATCAATCAATACGAACAGAACATGTAACACATAACAAAACATGTCTTATTAATAATGTGTTGTAATCATAAAAAACCATAGTGATTAAAGCACTGTGAGATTAAGGTTAGCTAAACCAGTGTTTTCCTTATCAACAATCTCAACACTAAAACCTCCAAAGTGAAGTAGGAAACTTAACCTATGATGCAATTAACACTTCCATAACATTTTTCTGATGTAGACCTCTAGGCAAGTCTTAATTGACCTCATAACATATCTCAAACTGTCTAAAACAGTTCGTAACACTTACCTCAAAATCTCACTACTCAAAACCCGCTTTTTACACCAAAAAGCACTTGAAAATTCCAACCATGAACCATCTCACTACTACATATCAATTTTCAATCCTCTAACACTTCTAACAAGTCCAATTAACCTTCTAATAGTACTAAATCAGTTACTATCTCACATGTTAAGACTCCGACAAGTGTATCGAATCGTATCAAGTAATAATAAGTGGTAAGACAAAGTATCGTTTCCCTAGAAACTCATCGGCCTAGACTTTCATGTGATTTGTTGATTATAATAAGACTTGAATAACGAAAATTAGTGTTAATAATGCTAAAACGAAAATTAAACATGCACATGCAAAGGTTGATCAATTAGCAGTTGAATGATATGGATGAATTGTGTTGTTGGGATTTCCAACTTATCCTAATCCACTCTCATATATTTACGAATTCTACTTTTTCATTAATGTTAATGTCACTTTCTAATTTACCCTAATCTCAATGTCTTAGTGAAGAGAGCCTACTCTTAATTACAAGTTTACAATGTCTTGTCTCCCTAGTAATTATTCATGCATTACATTCGCACATAAGCTTAAAGGCAATCAGTCCTTCTATCCCTATGTCTAGGTAATATTGCTCCTGAGAGAATTTCCTCATGTGTAAATCTAACCATATGTGTCCATAAAGATAAAATCAAAGATCACGCTATTGAATAATGTCTTAAACAAAGCATGCATAGATAATGGAGGAAAGAATCTAACAATTAATAAAATAAAGCATATGAATTAAGCGACAATTCAATATATGAGAGTTTCAATAGGATTACATTGTTTCCCCAACAACAATGGAGGATTATTTCACCATAGACATGGTGAAACTAGATGAAATTAATGAAAAGAATGAAAAGATAAACCCTAGAACTTGTAGATTGGAGCTTCTGCATCCAAAATTTGCCTCCAACGGGTGAAGAATGTGTTTCTGCGTCTCCTTCTGCCAAAAGATAGACTCTCTGGTTCGTGAAAATCAATATATAGTTCATTAAAATCAGCAGAAACTGGCCCAGGCCTAAGAAGATGGCGTTGAGTGCTGGGTCGCCGCTCAGCGGTAGGTGCAACACTCAAGATGGATGCTTAGTGTTGATGCCCAGGCATTTCCAGTGACTTCACTGAAGAAGTCAGGGCTCAACGGTGAGGTAGCGCTCAGTGGTGGTTGCGATACTCAATTCCTCCCCTCAACGTTGGCGCTTGAGCGTTTGACAAAGATCCATTCAGCGAAGCTGGCGCTCAGCGCTGTCCCAACGCTCAACGATGGTTGCGTTTCTTCATTTGTTACTTTTCCATCTTTTGTTGAGTCTGACTCCTCATGCATTTAATTTCACGTACTTCACAACAATTCACATTAGGTCACACTTTAAACATCATTATTCAATAAATTAACTCCACACTCTAAACTATAATAAATTCATCAATACAAAACAGAAACTAATTCACCAAAACTCAACAAACAAAATAAATCAAGTTAGTTCTCCTTAATAAAAATTTCTTCTCTTTCACTAAAATTTCCATTATTGTAAGATTCCGAAGAAAAACTCTTTTTCGAAACCCTAACTCGTAGTAAAACTCAACTGCAGAGAGATAGAAGTCTCCTCCTCTAGCTTTCTTTCTCTCACATCTACTACCTTTTCATCATTCTAAGGTTAAAAAAAAATAAAAGAAAAGGAAAGGGACAAGGAGGGAAGAGTGATGAGGGAGGAAGAAGAAAAATGGAAGAATTAAAGAGAGAAGAAAAAGAAGGATACGGGGAAAGGTAAAAGAAGGAGAAGAGGGAGAAAAAAAAAAAAAAATAGGAGGGGGTTCTTACATTTGAACCTGTGATGATATGAAAAGTTTTACAAAAATGGGATTTTTCTTTTTCAGAGAAAACTATTACGTACTTTTTTGGACGTCGAAAACTAACATTTTCAACTTTTCTGAAACTCGTCCTCCTGAGAAAAAAGAGATTCAATTTTAATACCTAAAAAACCATCATCGTTAACCTTAATGCATTTCAAGCAATAATCACAACAAATGTTTTTAATTTAAAACCATTTCTATAAATTACACATGGCTCTTTAATTATTAGAACAATTTAATAATATTGTTGGGTAATTTTAAGCTTCAACATTGAATTATAAATATGTGCGTTGGTACGTTGAAGTTATCAATTCATCATCTTTGATTAAATTAGAATAATTAGATTACGACGGTTGTAATACAATAATTAATTTCGCCATTTATCAGAAAATCACCTACTCCCAACGGTTTTAAGCAATAAGTTATAGAAATTTGGATATTTAATGTCCTTTCATCCACATTACATTGAAATAATGTATATAGAAATGAGAAGGTACATATATAAATATTGTCTACTTATTACTTAATTTATAATAAAAAAAAAAACATTTCTAGTTACTCATTTCACTTTGTTGGATATATTAAATTCACGCTTATCTATAAATATTACAAATATTTAAAAAATATATTTTATAAATTTTTAAAATAAAATTTAAATAAAATTAAAAAATATATAAAATATAATATAAATTAAATTAAAATAAATTAAAATAAAATTTTAATTTAATTTAATTTAAGAAAATATAAATTAAATTTTAATTATAATTTTGGAAAATAGTGAGTATCCAAATATATATATATATATATATATATATATATATATATATATATATATATATATATATATATATATATATATATATATATAACATGATACCTAATTTATTTATAAATAAATAATAAAATATTTGCTACACTGTGGATAATAAATATAAATACAAATTATTTATTGCAAATTTTATTTATAGTATTTTTATTAAAGCTGTCAAAATGGGTTACAATCCGCGAGCCAATCTGGTCTACCACGAGTTCAGGCTGGATTTGGTTTGAAAAAATTATATTTTTTATACAAGTCAGATTGCAACCGGCTCATTAAACCCGATTCATGCGGGTTGAACCCGTGGTGGGTCGGGTTGGCCCACCAAACCACCTATCTAATTTTATTTTATAAAAATTTAACTAATTTTATAAAAAAATATTTATTATTCTTTTTTTGCTTGAAAAAATTATTTAAGTTTTCTATTTTCAAAATTAATTAAACACCCAAGTTGGGAGTGAAATTTGAGAGAAAATTCTTTTAGATTTGAATTATAGAAATTTTTTATTTATTTTTATTTAGAAAAGATTATAATTAAGTGAGTCAGTAAGCCAACTCGCTTACTCACCAACCCATGGTAGGTCTGACCTAGTTCGAATTTTTCTGACTCGTTAATAAATGAACCGGGTTGGGTTGGCTACTAAGTAATTAACTCGTAATGGGTCGAGTCGGGTTGGATGACTCGTTTTGAAAACTCTAATTTTTATCATTCTAAATTATATATAATGTAAAACATAATCATAATTATCAACATCTTTATACCATGCAACCTCTTAAAATCCTTTAAAATTTTTTAGTGAGTTATCATAGAATTATTTTGATATAGTTTTAATCCAAGTCACTTCCAACCAACCACTTAGACATAAAGAATAATAGACCTCATTTGTTGGAGGTTAGGAATGTGAGGTGGTTATGTATGACTTCAATCACTAAATATTTAGAGACAAAGTGAATATGATGTGAAAGAAAGAGGAAAATAATGAAGTTTATCATGTGCAAATATAATGTGTATAAATACCGTCACAATAATCATGTCATATTCCATTTATATTTGATGACATATTTTTATAAAAAATGTTGAACCAAAATTCTTCTCACTCCCAAAAAATCTTCCAAATCACAAATATTATATGAAGTGAAAAAAAAAACATTAATTACAGTAAAATGAAAGATAGGATCCACAAAATTCTTAAGGTATCATTTATTTTCATAATAAATTAAAATTTATATTTACTTATATATTACAATTTAATTTTATTTATGATAGATATTTAGCAACTTAAATAAGTCAAAATTACACAATATAAAAGATACAGCTTTGTTACTATGAATAAGCAAGTCGTAGCGTGAGCCCACGCGAGTTGAATAAGCGTGACATTAAAATTCCATTTTTGGGTCCAATGAATATGAACTATGACGTAATTTGGTTGGACTTGGTAAAATTTGTTTGCCAGCTATTAACCGATCAATGGAAGGTTCACACAAGAATGAAACTTGCAATCTCTTTTATTATTAAAAAAAAAATGGTTATAGTTTAGTTTATTTTAAATTCTTAAAAGTAATATTTTTTAAAAATGTAAATAGAAAGATCATTTTGATGCAAGAGATTATTTTATCCTTTTAATGAATAATTTATTCGAAACTACACTTAATACTTTTTAAATTAATTCTGCATGTTTTTATTTAACTGTTTTTCATCTAATTAATTATAACAAATATTTGGAAACAGAAGAATAGGTATATAATTTATGACTACTTAAACTTTACAACCTTAATAAGAGATAAGAGTTTATTGGTTCATCTTAATAATTATTTCAGTAGACTATTAAAGACTCTAATGCCTTTCACACTTAGAAATAGCATTTTAAAAGGTGATATCTTTTAGTACATAATTTAGTACTCGGTTACAATGTGATAAATAAATAAATAAATACTTATGAGTTAGGGTTCAAAACTCGAAAAGTTCAAAACAAATTTAAGAATGAGATAAGATCTTTTACTTATAATTTACTTTTTGAGTTTTTTATATAAAATTATTTATTAAATTATTAAAATTTATTTTATTTAACAATTTTTTAATAAATAATAAGACTAATTCGTTTAACCTTTATTAAAATATTGTTAATTTTAAATAATTTTTTACTTTTAAGTTTGAGAAATTTCTTTGATTGAAATAAGTGATACTGAAATTGTTAATATTGTTTTATAAACTCTATAAGTATTTAGAAAAGAATATATTCTTTTTATAAACTCTTCATATATTTTAAATGATTCAAATATATTTTGAAATGTGATAATTTCTTTATCTACAGTATACAAAATATAATCAATTCTAAATTATTCTTGAAGATATTCTATTAGGAAACTTTTCTTTTAATAAATCTATTAAATGTGTGTCAATATTTTTCCATTGACGTAATTTTTATCAAGAGTAGAATCATCATATAGTCTTTCATTGAGAATTTACTAGTTATTATCAAGTTTGAATTTGACAAAACACATTGTCTACAGGAAAGACTACTAAGTTAAAACACTACATGTTGGTCCAATAGTGGCCTAATAATGGATGGAATAGAAACAGAAATGTCCACTTAGAACTCGTTATGATAGGCACCATATTAGAAAGTGGGTTTTAAGCCTAACTCAACCCCACAAAACCGACTTGTAAGATGAGGTTTGCACCTCACTTATATATTATAATTTGACCTTATCTCTAGTCGATGTGGGACTTTCAACAAACCACCTTATAAGCCGGTTTTGTCGACTAGAGATAAAGTGATTTCTAATAAATCGAATGTAATGTCTTTATACATAAAAAAAAAAAAATGATGATATTAATGCCACATAAAGAGATAACACAATGACTATTTGTTATTATCTTGTTCATGAAAGACCACTCATATGTATTTTCTAATTCACTTTTCTTATTTATATTTATAAATTTATTCATGTCTCCTTTTTGTTATGCAATTAAAGCCTCAATTTTTCTCTTCTTCTGGCTTTTCGAATAGCCTTATTCAAATTTTCCAGTTGATATGTCTATATACTTTTATATGAAATAAAAAATTATAATATATAAAACTCTATTAAAAATAAGTATATAAAAAAAGTGAGTTAAAACAATAAAACCAGATTCTAGTTGTCAAGAAAGTAAACTGGATTGTAGACTTATAAGTTTCAAGTCTTTTTTTCATTCTAAAGTCTTAACTTTTTCGTACAAATGCAAAATTTATTTTGAGATTAATCATTAATAAATAGAATAAAAATAACATCAACACAAATATAGAGAGAAACATACTAACCATAATTGAAAATAAAAAAAAATTGATACACACAAGTAATATAAAACTTAAAGAATAAAATTTGTCAAAATTCTTAACAGAAGAACTCTAAAATAAAAGAAAACAATGAGAGACAAAATAATATAACCATCATATGAAAAATTATAAAGAAATAAAAAAAATAAAATATAATCAAAATTAAAATTATATATGGATAAAAGAAAAAATATAATTAAAATTAAAGTGAGATAGATATAGAAATAGAAAGATATATAAAAGAAAAAAATAGAATCAAAATTGAGATCACAAATATAAAAGAAGAATATATGATTAAAATTGATTATTAAATAATAAAGATAACTAATCATTATCTTTTTTAAACAAAATTATAATTTATTAAAAAAATATTTTAACTAGTAAAATATCATTTTTAATATCAACATACACTAATAATAATTTAATTAAACTTTATTCTTAAACATAAACTTAATTATAATTAATATAAATATATTATATAATTATTTTAGACTTTCTTTCTTAAATATAATTTTATAATTAATATAATAAAAATATATTAATACTAAAAAGAAATTTTGAGACTTTTTTTCTTAAACTTAATATTATAATAATTTAATAGAAAAATATTAGTATTATTTTTCTAAAAAAAATTGTTTTCAGGCCTAAACCAAATACTTTACCTGTTTTATCCTTGAACGAGTCCTAAACTTAGTATAGAGAATTGTCATTAATTAATTAATTAACTGAATATATATGCTCACATCACATACTTATTATTTGTAAAGTTAATTAAGTCAACTTATTAAGACTACCTATGAAATAAAGTCTTAGATATTTTCTTTTTTAAGTTGGACTGTGTCAGGAATTTTCGTATGATGATGACTACTTCCAGCCATCTCTTTTAGTTTCTAGAACTTCATACATTTTCTTCAAAAGTTTCTCTTTTCTCTTTTCTCTTTTCAACCCATTGTTTCCTCGCTTTAACGTGTATGGAAGATTAATTATATGAATATACATCAAGACAAGGACAACACACCACAGAGCAAAACGTTTCATCGCGGAAATTTCATGCATGCAATATGGTTTACTTTCATTTGAATATGTAAATTACTTCATTATAACACCTCACTCATATCTTTACTTTTTTTATTTATTGTTAAAATTCGAGTTCTCAAAAGTTCATAATTTATTACAATTGATCTTAAAAATACTTTTACAATTTCATAATAAATAAATTCACCTAATTTATTAAATAACCTTACTTTGTCATTATACTCAGTCTAAGATACAAATTCTTAAATCTAATCTATAATGATTTAAATTTATATTACTTTTTAAGTTTATAAATCTATGGATTAATCTTAAATTAATTTTTTTTAACTTTAAAACTTATCCATTTTAGGGTTAAATATGTTTTTAGTCCCTATACTTTGGGGCGATTTTGGTTTTAGTCCATTTTTAAACTATGGTACAATTTAATCCTTCAACTTTAGAAAACTCTGGTTTTAGTCCTTTTTACCAGATTTTTTTAACTTTATTTTTTGTTTCAAATGCGTTTCTCAGTTAACATTGAAGCAAAAATGTGTCAAACAATGTAAACAATTCAAATGCTATAATGAAGTGCTTGAAACAAAAAATAAAGTTAAAAAAATTGGTAAAAAGGACTAAAACCATATTTTTCTAAAGTTGAAGGACTAAATTGTACCATAGTTTGAAAATGGACTAAAACCAAAATTGTCCCAAAGTATAGGGACTAAAAACATATTTAACCATCCATTTTATTATATTTGGATTGAATATAGATTTAGTAATATTTTTTGTTTAAAAAATTCAAGTATATCAAAGTTAATCTCAAATAGTTTAAGTTGTGTTTAACTCGAGTAAATTAAAGTCAAAAAAATGATATGAGTTGGTTTGAACTTAGGTTTGAACTTAGGTTGAGTTAAGTCAAATTGATCCAAATTAATTAGGTTTATGAGGGCGGAAGGTTAGGCTTGACTCAAGTCAAAGCTTGAGAAGAGACAACTTGGGATGAAGTTCAAAATGAGTTAACCCGAGTCGAAGGTCGTACTAGCCAAAGGTCGAACCAAATCAACTTCGATAGAAGTTTGAGCCAAGTTGGCCTGAGACGAAAGTCAGATCGAGCACAATCTATCTAGACTGAAGGCTAAGCTGAGTTGGTACACAATCTGGACCCAAGGTTGAGACTTTTTTACTTGGGTTAAAGGTCGAGTCAAGTCAGCACGGGTGGAAGATCGAACCGAGTTTGTCCGATCAAAGGTCACGTGAGTCGTGGCCCAAAGATTGAATTGAGTCAGCTCGGGCCGATGGTTAAGCTAATTCGGTATGAGCCCCATCCAAAGGTCAAGTCGTGGCAGTCCAGACCAATGGTTGACCCGACTCAACTCTATCCAAGGGTCGAGCTGAGTAGGACAAGGTCAAGCCGAGTTGGCCCTGATCGAAGGGTGAACTGAGTTAATCCTAGTCGAAGGTAAAGTCGTGTTGGTCGACCGATGGTGGAGACGTGTCGACTTGGGTTGAAGGTCGAGATTTGTGAACTAGGGACAAAGGTCAACCTGAATCAACTCAAGCTTAAGGTGAAGTTGATTTAGTGTGAGTCTAATGGCTAAGATGAGTCAACTTAGACCAAAGGTCCATATGTGTTTGCTTAGGTTAAAGGTTTAGTCAAGTTGGCCCGACCTGAAGGTAGAGCCGAGTCGTTCCATTTCAAAGGTCGTGTTGAGTTGGCACAAACCCTTGTGAAGTCAGTCCATCCCAAGTTGAGTCAAGTTTGCTAAAGACAATGGTCAAGCCGAGTTCACTAATGCAAAAATGTTGTTTAACGTCACCCATAAGACGTTGATTAATGGGTGGCTCGACGTATATTAATGGATGGTGGAATTACCGTAAATAAGTTGGTAAACAACACGTCGGTTTCTAGGGCACCCGACGTCTATAATATAGTAGACGTCTGCTCTGCCCTAACTAGACGTCCAAGGACCTGAGGTAGGCGAGAAGACAGTCTTTTCGACTCCATTGGCGTCGGTTGTGAGGGGGGGCAGACGTCTATCTGGATGCAATTAATGCTCTTAACCTGATTTCTAGGCGCTTAGACGTCAAGTAATAAATAACTAACGTCTATAATGTTATAGACATTTGTGCTCCCTTAACTTGACGTCAATGGGCGTGTCAGGAAGGCGAAAAGATAGTCAATTTCTGCCGTATAGACGTCTGGTTTCTGGGGCAACGACGTCTATGTGGCTGTAATTAATGTTTCTCACCAAAATCGCAAGCACTTCGACGTCCAGTAGTAGGGGGCCGACGTCTAAAATGTTATAGACGTCGGCGCCCCAGGACAACCGTCGTCTAATTCCCCGACCGGAATTGAAAAGTCATTCTGATCAGCGTCGTAGAAGTCGGCTCCCTTGGTGCCCGACGTCTAAGGTCATGCAAAAGGCATATTAAAAGTTATCTTGGAAGTCATATTAGTGAGATAATCGACGTCTAGCTGACTATAGACGTCGGTTTCTGTAGCAACCGACGCCCTAATTCATGTTAAATAAACCGCAGACTCGCAGTTTCGCAAACATCATCGTCTTCGTCCTCTCCTTTTTCTCTCTTGCGGCATAGCATTCCAGGTGTGCCTTTTTTTTATTTAAACCGTTTAAACTTTGTTCAGTACGATTATATTAGTCTTTCATCGATTATCTTCTGATTCAACTGATTAAAATTTATTTTCCTTGTGTTGTGTTTTAGTGCAATTTTGTTCCTCTCTTGGGGTAACGTAGTACCACATTTTGCTTTTGCTAGTTGCCTCCCAATAAAAGCGGCATCTTTTGGATTTCTTATGGCATTTCGACCAAAAACGACCCTGGGTCGTTGCCTAGTTATCGTTTCACCATAATTTTTCCCTCTTGCGGTTGAAAATGGAACTAGGCAAGAACCCAGGTTCGGTTTTGGGTTGAAATGTCATGAGAAATTCAAAAGATGCAAGTTTTTTTTTTGGGGGAAACTAGCAAAGACAGAGTGTGCTACTAGGCTATCCAAAGACAGGAACAAAACTGCACTAAAACACAACGACTATGTTAGACGTCGGTTAATGCATACACCAACGTCTATAGTGACCTTAGACGTCGGTTAGTGACATGTTCGAAGTCTTTATAGTGCTCTTAGACGTCGGTTGGTTCCCATACCAACGTCTATATGGTGCTATTAGACGTCAGAGTAGGCCTTAACTAACATGTATTGACGTCGAACATGGCACTAACTGACGTCTGTATAAATGTCTATTATATGAAAATTCGACGTCCCATTAATGTCACCCGTAATGACGTTGATTATGAAAAAGACGTTAAAAACCCAAAATAACAGACGTCTAAAGCCCTTTCTGCACTAGTGGTTGGGTTGAGCCAAGATGGAATCAAGTCTGTTCAAACTCAAAGCAAGCCAAATTAGCCCAAACTTATCTCTAGTATACCTAATATTTAGTTCTATTGGGTCGATCTCACTATATTTAATGTAATTAAAAAAGTGAATTCAATATAAATTGGATTAAAAAATCAAATTTAGTTAATCTAATTAAAATGGATCTGGATTCTAGATCCAATCTATTTTATTGGATTTCGATTTCGATTGAAACTAGATTAGATTTTGAAAATTTGAATTCATAATCACCCTTAATTCATTCCGTTACTTGATTAAAATAAACCATGAGACAATTAGAATTGAAATTAACACTATGTTAATAATTAAGAACTTTAATAAATTATAGTATTTTGAAAATTAAATTCAAGTTGTTTTACCTTAATTCGATAACACTGATGCACTATTGTGTATCTAATTACTCATAATTTCTAATTAATGGATATTTTTTTTTATCATTTTACTTAACTTCTTATGCAATCTAATGTTATTCTAACTCAACATTATTCTTTTTTATAAATAATATTGATGTTGCTCATGGTAAAACACTAGCTAGGTTAGGTAAAGTATTTCTTAAATGGCTTCTCCACTTGTTTCTTCCACATAACCAACAATTTTAATGTCATACTATATTGAGTGTACACGTCGCACTCAATTAAATAAACAATTTAAATGTAATATTCAGTTCTTCCAAGGTCTTCTCCCAGTGACCACTATTCTTAATCAAAAGGTCCAATTCAACACAAGTCAGGAGGAGTTTTGGCAGATTAGGATTAACATATTCAAAACATGATTAACAAAGTTAATGAAGTAGTGATTAAGATGCATTGACTCCTTAATTTGAATGTAAATTCACTTATTATAGGATACGAAATTATGGTTTTTTTTTACTCTCAATCCACTTCATTAAGACAAAATCCTCTAGAGAATAGACCGTCTAAGCAACTCTGATTTTGAAGTTTAACAAAAAACATAAATGAAATATTGATGTATATGAAAAGTTGTTTTAAACAGTAGCATCTAATGAAGAAACATTTTACAACGTTTAAAGTCAAGAATATAAGTAATGTTTTCTAAACCAAACTGTTTTAAATGAATTAGAAAATAATAAACAACGTCTGAATGAAAGTGCCTCTCATTTAAATCTTTCAATAGGCTATATGAGAAAAATAAGCTAGCTTCTTATAAAAACATAAGTCTATCTCTTATATAACACGAAGGATAAAAAGAAATCTTTATTTAATACAATGTTATATCAAGTAAAACTTTCTAGAGAAAAAATTGTCTAATGAATAAGCTCTAAACGTTTTAGACTTTGAAAAACCATCTCATATATGTACCATCTGATGAATATACATGTTATTTGTCGTATCAAATGATACATTTATTAATGAGATGGCAAATGATAGAATATCTTGAACACGTTACATTCCTTAATGCTTATCAACATTTAAAACATTTAATGAATGTACAAAAACGTACTTCAATGCTTTGTATACTTTGTTTCTTGATATCTATGTAGATCAATAAAGCAGAAAGATATGATCAAAATTACGACACCCAAGAAGGAAAGTTGTGAGAGAAGAGGAATATTCTTTGAATGTTTCCATTGAAGCCATCTACTTTGTCACATCGTTCAAGCTCAAGTTTCGCTTAAGACTATAAGAAAGAGTTTTAGACCCTACAAAGTAGACTAAAGTCATACTTCACATCTAAAGGCTACTAGCTCTTAAGAAGTCAACTTCTCTATCTAACGATCATCTTTCAAGAGAAGCTATATATACAAGAAAGTTTAAAGAGAAGATGTTGTTGATAAAAAGCATAAGAAAGATAACATAAGAAGAATAGAAATGTTTAAAGAGAGAAAATAATTAAAGTTTTCTTATATCGTCTGAAACTCAATATCTCTTAAGAGAAAAATCTTTGTAAAAGAGAGGAATACTTTCAAGTGTTATAGATTGTATTGTATTAGAATACATATCCTCTCGTTGAGAGTTAATCGTCTGTACCTTGTAGAAAATCCATTTGTGGATTTGTTGTAAGTTCTAAAGAAAACATAAAATACTTGTTTGTTCAACTCAAGTTGAATTGAACGTCTACATAATTTCTAGGGTTAGATCCCAAAGAGGCTAAACTCGGTCTAGTCGTGTTAACTAGGAAATCAAGAGTGGTGTTAATACTTTTTGTAACCAATAATGGTGAGAATACTCAATGAGATCTTGGAGAGGCAAAACTCATGTAATCTTGAAAAAGATTAGTGGAATCTCTTAAGAGTTCTTAAGGGAGTGAACGAGTATAAAAATAAGTGGTTTACTGCTTTCCTATCTGTTACCAATAAAGGGCTATTGGTAAAACCTGAAGACAAGTTTCGATGATGCTGCAAATTGTAATCTTTGTTTGTAATAAGAGAATATTTAAAAGCAACTTGTAGTATCTTGAATGTAGTAGGAAAATAATTAATATTGTAATTTTTACTGATACAATCGATTATGAACATGTTGTAATCGATT
>NW_014542732.1:1066161-1071744 GCF_000741045.1 Vigna radiata var. radiata
TTTCTTTTGCCCTATACTCATTTTATAATTAACGCACGTTATCTGCTTGGTAAATTTTCTGAAAGAAAATTGTTTAAAATTAAAAAGGGAAAAATTGTTTCAACTGTGACTTGTTACGCTGTACGCTCTCTGAGTATTATTTCCGCTGCGCTAAACTCTTTTAAAATTACCCCCTCCGATTAAGGTGTAGAAACACAAAACTAAGGTTAAGCACAAATATTGAAAGATGAAGAAATACAAGAATAAAACATGAACTAAACTGGACATCAATGTTTCATCACATTCTCCTTAAGAAATCAATACGCAAAGTTTAGTTGACCATGGAAATGATCTTACAATACAAAGACAAACGAAAATGCATCATTATACTGAAGATAAAGAAGTAAACCAATGAAAAAGATAAATAAAGGTGAAGAAAAATGAAAAACCCTAAAGTTCCAAAGTGCATAACGTAAAACCCGAAGTTAAAAATGTGAAAAGTGTAGAATGGATGAAGAAAGTACTTTCAAAACTTAAAAACTTAAGTCCCTTCCTTGGTCACGTGGTCATATCAAACAAAACTCTAGTTGCCATGGGATTAGGCCCAGTATGGCCCACACAAACAAAATAGAAATAAATAGAGACCAAAATGTCATCATCTTCACTAGAACTAATATAGAGAAACTTATTCATAAGAATTTGGCTAAGACCAACTTCATACTAAACTTGAAAATAATCAATAAGTAAAAAATTAGACCACGTAAGCTCAAATTAATTAAAATCTGAATTAATGATCTAATAAAGCCCAACTAATAAAAATGCACTATAGACAATTAGTTACAAATGAACAATTAAGATTGGTATAGAAAGCTAAGAAAATAGGAGAAAGAGTTATCATGCACCTTTACTACTTTATTAAAAAAAAATTTCCTATATTCATTAAAAAATATAACTAATATTCCAAATATCAAAATTTTGAATCATGTAAATACTTTCTCCAACTCTATAACGTATAAAACCATATCCTCATATGTCAAAAACACATCGTAGTATAATCACAATTACAAACAAAAGGTAAAAGTAAGTTAATTATTGAACTTAACATTTGATTAGAAATAACATACAAGAATTTCACATCAAGACTACCAAAAGTTACATGTTTCATCCAAAAAAAAAAATATACAATGATAGATAATTTATACAAGACTAATATTAAATTTGTATTAAATTTGGACTTCAGAGACTAATATTTGTCACAATAACTAGTTTACTTAGAAATATACCCTACTATTGCATAGACCCCTTCTAGCAACCCTTACAATATGATTTAATGATTTGTTATACATCTTAGTTGTGTATCAATGGATCTTATCCCTAAATGTAAGCAACTTCCATCATCTTTATTCATTTGATACTTTCATCTAAATGACTCAATGTATCAGTAAAACTAAGAATGTCATTGAATCTCCTGACTTAATAAATATATATATATATATATATATATATATATATATATAAACAAATCAATGGTCATTCTTTTTTAGTATTCGCATAAGACATGCATTTATGACAACAATACATGGTTATTGCTACCAACCTCATTCTCTAATACTAGCTTTATCAATCACATTGTATAGTTTCATTCATTCCTTTCCTATAAAAGCATTATAAATTATGAATCAAATACATATTATATATATAGAAAAAAAACACTACGTGTAAGTCACTTAAGAGGGATACTTTCACTTGAGTAATATATCTTCTCTAAACAATGGAAAAAATTGTTATGAGAAAAGAAAGGATGAAAATTGTGTATCTTATTTCATTATAATGAGATAGTACAATTGATATATATAGCTGTTTAGAGCAATATAAAAATGGAATATAAGTATAAAAACAGAATATAAATATATGAACATAAATGCCCAGATATGAACAGAAAATAAATTAAATCCAATATCCCCCCTCAAGCTGCAGCATATATATCCTTAATGCTCAACATGGACAACAAAGATTGAAATTGTGTTGGATGCAAAGCTTTAGTATGGATGTCTGCAAGTTGTGATGAAGTAGAAATAGGCAGGATCTTAATTACACCAGCTTGAACTTTATCTCTTATGAGATGACAATCAATTTCAATGTGCTTTGTCCTCTCATGCATGACTGGATTCTGTGCAATTTGTATAGCAGATTGATTGTCACAAAACAGAGGAACTGGATGTGGTAGAGGTTGTTTCAAATCATGGAGCAAATACAAAAGCCACTGAATTTCACATGTTGTGGAAGCTAAGGCTCTATATTCTGCTTTAGTTGATGATCTAGATATAGTACCTTGCTTCTTGGATTTCCAGCTGATTAAGGATGCACCATAGAACACATTAAAACCAATCACAAACCTTCTAGTATCAGGGCAAACAGCCCAATCAGAATCACTAAAAGCCTTGAGAGAATGTTCTGTGTTAGAGGGAAAGAATAATCCTTATCCTGGATTGTTCTTGATATATCTCAGGATCCTTATTGCTGCTACATAGTGATCTTCCAAAGGATTGGAAAGAAATTGACTGAGAGTACTAACAACAAAACATAAATCTGGTCTTGTGTTGGTTAAATATAATAACCTGCCAAGAATTCTTCTATAGGCTTGCACATTTGAATAGGTTTTCCCTTCTGTCTTGGAGAATTTTGTGTCTGGTTGTACGGGAGTAGAAACAGGTTGACATCCCAACAATCCTGCATCTTCTAGAAACTCTAAAGCATACTTCCTTTGTGACAAATTAATGCCCTGTTGAGATCTTGCAATTTTTAAGCCCAAAAAATACTTGAGTTGGCCTAGGTCTTTAATTTTGAACTTTGCATTCAATAGAGCCTTCACAGTTTGGATTTCTTGGATGTCATCACCTGCCAAAACTATATCATCTACATAAACAAGTAAGATGGTGATATGAGTAGAATCACTTTTGACAAAAAGTGAATAATCTGATTTTAATTGTATGTAGCCCAAAGAAAGTAAAGTAGTTGTCAACTTGTAATTCCATTTCCTAGAGGCCTGCTTGAGTCCATATAAAGACTTCAACAAACTTGCAAACTTGCCCTGGTTTTTTTGTTTTGTAGCAAAGAGGAAGAGACATGTATACCTTTTCATCTAGATCCCCATGTAAAAAAGCATTATTTACATCTAATTGATGTAAATACCAATGTTTGGAAGATGCTAAAGCCAGAACCAATTTTACTGTTGTGAGTTTGACAACAGGTGAAAAAGTCTCAAAGTAATATAAGCCTTGTTGTTGTGTGTAGCCTTTGGCTACTAACCTTGCCTTGTATCGTTCAGTACTCCCATCAGCATGCCTCTTTATTTTGTATACCCATTTACATCCGATAGGTTGCTTTCCACAAGGTAGATTAGTCAAAACCCAAGTTTTGGTATTTTCCAAAGCTGTAATTTCTTGATCCATGGCATTTCAACAACAATCATGTTTGATGGCTTGGTTATAGGTTCTAGGTTCACTAACTTGGGAAAGATTAAGGACATATGATTTATGAAGAGATGATAATGCATTATATGAGATATATGAAGAGATAGGATATAAGGTACATATGGATGACTGAGTGACAAAAGAAGTAGATAACATGTTGCACTGATAGTCCTACAAATAAGATGGTTTATGTTTTAGCCTGGTTGATTTCCTTTGTGGAGTAGCAGTGACAGGTTCAATAGAAACAGGTTGAGAAGAAGAAATAACAAGGTCTGGAACAATAGAAGGAGGAGATGTAGGTGGTAAAAAGGGTTGATGAATAACTTTTGAGAAAAGAGGTGATGGAGAGGAAATGATTTTGGTGACAAAATCCAAGGAATTTGAATTTTGTGTATCAATAGGTGAGTGCTTGTCACTAGTAAGAAAAGGAAATATGTTTTCATAAAATACTACATTCCTTGATATAAAAATTTCCCTTGAGTTGAAATCTAACAAAAGGTGTCTTTCACTCCGTTTTTAAAACCAAGTAAAGCACATTTTCTTGCATGAGACTGAAATTTTGTTCTATGAGCTTGAAGAGATGAAGCATAGCAAAGTGAGCCAAAAACTCGTAAGTAAGTAATGTCAAGTTTAACATTGTGTAACAATTGAGATGGAGAAAAATATGCCAAACTTTGGAAGGTAAAATATTAATGAGTTGCACAACATAACAAACATCAAAAGAACAGAAAATTATGGGCAAATGGGATTGAAACATTAAAGATCTAGCAACATTGAGAATGTGTTGATGTTTTCTCTCAACAACTCCATTTTGTTGAGGTGTTTCAACACAAGATAATTGATGTTGTATCCCTTTTTGTCTATAAAAATCTGTCATTGCAAACTCATTACCATTATCTGATCTAACAACTTTTACATCAATGCCATATTGAGTTTTGATATAAGAAACAAAGTCAATAAGTTGTGATCTTGTATTAGACTTACTTGCCATCAATTTAATCCATGTGAATCTTGACATATCATCCACTATAGTTAAGAAATATTTGAAACCATCAACAGAAGAAGTATAATATGGCCCTCAAATATCAACATGAATTAAATCAAAAGGAGCTTTTGAAACAGTAGTACTTAGTTGAAAAGACAATTTTCTTTTCTTAGAATAGTGACAAGTATCACAAGGATTTTATTTTGTATCAGGTAAAGTGGCATACATGGTGCGTAATTTGGTATAACAAGAAGAAGAAAGATGCCCTAGTCTAGAGTGCCAAATATCTGTAGAGTCAGGTCTTATTGTAGAACAAGCAATATAATTCTCAGGAAAAATAGCAGTTGGTGAAGCAAGGAGTGTGGATGTAGGAACTATCATGACATGCAAGCCATCTCTTTCTTTAGCTTTCCCAATCATCTGAAGGGTTGACTTGTCCTATATTTCACATGAAAATTCAGAAATGATAATTTTACAAGATAGAGATTTAGTTAACTTTGTGACCGAAATAAGATTGACTGAAAAATTACGAACAAACAAGACATTACGTAAGGTGAGGTGTGGGCCAAGAGAAACTGTGCCAAAAAAATGAGCAAATGAAGAGTTCTTGTTGGGTAGAGAAATTGCAATTGGTGAGATTCTATTATAAGAAATAAAATGAGACAAAGAACTGGATATGTGATCAGTAGCACATGTGTCTAGAATCCATTGAGAAGAGATATTACCTTGATCCTAAGAAGAAGTGGAAACATTATGAGAACTCACTAGACCGGTAGAATGTGTGATTGCGGGATTAGATTGAGGAATAAGTGCTAATAGATCTTGAATTTGCTCTTGAGAAAGTCCCAAAGTTGAGGAATGTGACTGCGCTTGAGAATTATTAGAAGAAGAAACAACTGCAGAAGCCATTGAAGGAGAGGAAATTGTAGGAAAGCCAAGAACGAGAGGTAGAAGATGAAGATTTTGGTAGTAAGAAAATTAGTTACGGAAGAACCTGATCAAGAATTAATTTTCTTCTGATACCATGTTATGAGAAAAGAAAGGATGAAATTTGTGTATCTTATTTTATAATAAGGAGAGAGTACAATTGATATATATATATATATATATATATATATATATATATATATATATATATATATATAT